>NC_135212.1:15508409-15808409 GCF_052324685.1 Brachyhypopomus gauderio
TTATTAAGACCAATATAGAAAAAAACTAAGGCAGACTATGTTAAATATCAGCATTTAAAAGAAGGTCCCTATTCAGTTGTGTAGGAGTGCATGTGTGTCCATACTTAAGTTTGACCACTTGGTTATAGAGGGCCAGTGCGTCCTCTGTACTGCCCTGAAGCTGCATGACATAAGCCATCTGAGAATGGATTACAGCCAGCTCAGCGTCTATATCCTCCTCCGTCACATCCTACACACACACACACACACACACACACACACACACACACACACACACACACACACACACAGGAAGAGCCTTTTACAACCAGGTCAAACAAAGCAGACATGCGCATATACACAGAAATCATATTGTTTTTAATAGACTTCACTTTTATGCACTTTTTACAGTGCGTCTCAGGCACCGTATCATTTATGCTTCCTTTCACTGTAATGCTATTAGGCACATGTGTCGGCTGCATGTGAATAACATAATAGTAAAAGCAGGTTATAGCAATACTTCTCAAGACAAACAAGAGTCATGGGCAGTTTGGGAACTCACCGTGTCCTCAGACAGAGACCTCCTGCAGAGCTCTAACAGAACCAGGAAAATCAGAACCGCATTAGAGAAAACAGCAGATTCCAGACTCACATTTCCTAACGAATTTGATGAACGCGACTGTTATTAAGGCAGATGGGCCACATTCCTCTAATAGAACAACATGACCTCTGACCTTCAGCTTGCTGAAGTTTCTTCATGGCCTCAGTGAGCAAGCCTCTGCCAATCAGAGCGCAGGCAGCATTGTAGCACAGTTCGTACGAGACATCGGCGAGACCAAGATCCTCCTGCACACAAGGTGAGGGGAGGAGCAAGTTCAGTAACACCCTTGTGAAAGCTCAACCTGCAAGATGCCAGTTCAGCAGAGGAGAATTTCTTATGCTCTGTGGGCATTTGTGTTTTGACTCACGGGTGTCGAGTTCTCCCACATGCTTTGTGCAGCCAGCACGGCAGCCATGTTAGTCTTCCTTTCCTCCTCATACTCATCCTGGGAATTCCTGATCAGGTCTTTATACACAGTTTCACACTCACTGTACCGCTCCAGCCTATATAGCTATAAACACAAACAGACACAATCAGGAACGAAAAGACAGATTTGGTAATGACCACTTATTGAACCCAAACAGCCTTAAGCATTTGAAGCACTAAAGCACACACAAGGTGCACCTGCATAAGCAACGAATGGTTTTGTAGTGCAAAGAATACTTCAGCTTCAACACATGGGCATAACTCTCCACTCCCAAATAAGTCTGATAATTATTCAAGATCACAGTTTTCAGTATGGGTTGGATATGACTAATGTTAAGTGCCTCTGTAATTACACATTAATCAGCTTTATTCTTGGGGAGGGGGCACACACAGTCTCCATATACACTTTGGCTCCAGTTTTAAGTCAAGGCTAACATTCTTACCACTTGGCCATAGAGTTCTTTGAGTTTATCTGTCTGTTCAGCGATTCCTTCAATGGTCTTCAGTGCACTGTCCACTCTGTTCAGCCGATATTCACAGTATGCCTTCTCAAACCCAATCATATCACTATGGACAAACAAGACATTTCATCAACAGATCGGTTTGTGTGTTCATGTCTTGTTTTGTGAGATGGTCCACTGTGCTGGATGAAGTGAGTATTCGTCGTCTTTGCTGTCTTTAGTCTTTTTCTAAAGTGAACAAGGCCGATGCTTTTACCTGGTGAGGGACCTGGTGTGTGTGTTCATCACATTCAGTGCTTCTTTGAACCCTCCGTTCTGAATAAGACACACTATTTTACACCGCAGCGCGGTCACGTCGTCCTTATTCTCATGAAGAACTGAAAGAAAAGACCATACACTTATTTTAAGAGTGGACGAACTTCATTACTAGAAGAGCAGCAACTCTGGGGCGTTTAAACCCCGATGGACACGTAATCACTCCCCACACACACACACACACACACACATATCTAGTCATACAGCGTCCGTAAAAACAAATGTCTGCTTGGTTATCCATTTCAAGCTGTAGTAAATAACACATTTGGCCCATGAAGCACCAACGTAACTGTTAATTCAGTTTAAATCCCTCAGATAACGTTAGCTTAGCACGGCCCCAACACACAGATCTGCGACTGCACTTCGCTAAGATGTCACGATATCTTGCGGGACAATATGATTGGAATAGTTACTTTTATTGACAGCTTTGATGGCTCTTGTGAAGTCGCCATTCTGGCCACAGCGGTTCACTTCGGTCCACAGCGACGCTAAGGACCCTGCGCCGCTCGCCATCGCTACGAGGTAAAAGGCCTGCGAACGAGATGACCCAGGAAGTAATATCGAGACTATTCTCTTCCGGGAACAATACTATTTCCATAGTAAAGGTCATTTTGACTAGGTTATAGGTTTGAGTATGACTTCGGACGTCAAGAGCAAATTAAATTTTTGGTATTAAAAAATGGATGTCTTTATCAAATATTCAGTTATTGCATGTGGAAACTAAGGAGTTTATGGAACCTGCTTTAGCTTTTAATCATACTAGATGACAGGAATTAAACCTTTGATATCACAAAACTAAAAATGCAATGTAAGTGTTTCTACTCTGTCTGCAGTACTTCCATTGATGTGTGTGCCTATTTTAAGAATGTACAGTGATGTTGATCAACACAACAAAATGGTATTATCTGCAAATGTTACATTATCATGGGCATTCGTAAAGGTATCTATACAAGATGAATAATGCCACAACACACACACACTTGTAGGGACATATATGAAAATACATGAGATATGTGAAAACAGTTGCTGTTAATGATTAACAGCAATCATTAACAGTTGCTGCCACACTCTCTCACACACAAAAATATTTACATTTTCTCTGTCCCACATATAATCCCATACAGAATTAATTTTCCATCTTCTCTTTTTCCAAATGGCTGCCCTCCTACCCAGGAAATACTGAGACAAGGAGAGATGAGCCTTTCCTGCTATCCACACTGGGCCAGCCACCTCCTGCCTAACCAGCTATGATGGAGGATCAACCCACTGCCCTGACTAACCAGCTATGATGAAGGATCAACCCACTACCCTGGCCCCTCTCACCACCCCGAATTCTCCCCTGCTATGACTGTATCTCCATGGCCCTGGAATACTGTTACTGTTATGCTTTCGATTCATTTGCACGGTTAAGAGACTTTTATTTCAGTGTGCAACTGTTGCTGTATAATCTTTGATTATGAACAGTAAAGACATCTATCAAAGCTATTGAAAGAGAAATATAATAATCTTAGATGTGTTCCCTTTGAAGGTTTCAGGCAAGTACAACCAGAGGTCCTTATCAGCTCTGACAGTCCTTAACTGATTATCCCTGTACAATATTACAAGGATTGTCACTGAGCCTTTTGACGTGTGTAGAAGTGTGGAATTTCAGTTGAGAGTGAGATTTGTGATCTAAATACTTCATTCTCCCCTTTTGCTGAGTCTCTACAGAAGAACATACAGCAGCTCTGGAAGTCAGATGTTCTGCCATACAAATTGAAGAAAGGGTTGATCAAGGGCCCATTGCAGTGTTAAAGACAAGGATTGAGTTCCTGTAGATGAAGAGGTATGCTACACCACTTTTGAAGATAATAAAGTTTCCCTGGTTGCATGTACCACCAGAGGGAGCTATAGCCCTTCTCAAAGCTACTGAGTAGAACATGTAGAAAAACCCTAGCCTGGCTGAGACACATCCTCTGCACTAGCAGCAAAATTTTGTTTTTAAGGACCCTCCATCATTTAAAATGTTTACATCAAAGGTATGACTATTAAATATGATCACACAGAAGTATTTTCAAGACGTTTATCTATGAAACATTGTCATCAGACTCCTGGATATAACAAATATACAATACAAATATTATTCTAAAGGTTATGAAGAACTGTATTCCAAGGCTTAATGCTGTCTTGTCTTCTTGCTTCTGGTATGTATCCTGTCAGAAATATTTGGCAGCTGGTTGCTTTTATTTTCACCGTCTTGTCTTTATATTCCAGATTCCAGATTCCTTACTAATTTAAAAGTCTCTCTCTCTCTCTCTCTCTCTCTCTCTCTCTCTCTCTCTCACTCTCTCTCCTCCTTTCTCATCCTTCTCTGGTGTTTACTCCTGTGGAGCCACACTGCCCTTTTTAAACTTGAGGAAGCTTCTTTTTTTCTTGCGAATGTAGTCTAAGCTCGGCAGAGGGGAGGAGTGTACGTCTTCCTGCTTTCCTGGTTGATGGCACTGAAAAATAAACAGTCTCTCTCCAGACACTGGACTTTCAACGGCGATACCCATGTGTTCAGATGGAATGGACTCTTTATGCCTTCTCTCTCCTGTAGCCCCGCCCGTCACACACACTGGGTCAGTGGTAGCGTCCTCCTTTGCTGCATCAGAGACAGGAACTGGCTCCTCTTTGCTTGTTTGCTCTTGAACCTGAGATTTGCAACAGAACTGAACCTTTGGAATCCCTTTAGAACCTTCTGCAGAACTGGAGAACAACTTGGCCAGAAGGGTCTGTTTCTTCTTCAGGATTCTGCAGGACCATAATACATCATCAGACATTAAATATTGCTAATTTTGTTTTTATGTAATAACCAGTTTGAGTATCTCTCTCTCTCTCACTCTCTCTCTCTCTCACACACACACACACATTTACATTTATGGCATTTAGCAGACGCTCTTATCCAGAGCGACTTACAAAGTGCTTTGCATCTGATCACAGAATTCATCCTAGTTAATAGTATAGATAGGCCAGAATTCAAGATACCATTGAGTCAGACTACTACTAAACTATGTCATTACCTAGTGTTTTGCAAGTTAGGCGTTTGCCAAGAAGCACAAATAACAACGGCAAGTGGTATCAGCTGAGTTAGTGTTCTGGTAAGAACACAACAAACAGGTGGGTTTTCAGTCTACGCTTGAAGATAGCACACGCACACACACACACACACACACACACACACACACACGAGTTTTGTTAGACTGAGATTTCCAACTGTGAACTGACCGGCCTGTCTGTCTGTCTGTGTGCTGGTAGCAAGACGACAGGTTTCTCTTCACGATGTCTTTCCTCAGTCTGTCCACCAGGTCTCTGCAGGGTTCCAGTTCTTGCCTGTAATTCATGACTAAATTATTCCACATTTCTATAGAAAACACACATCCACCATATACTGCACAAAACAGAAATGTTTTCTAGGCTTATAGTAAAACATCTTAAACTAAGACGTCTTGTGAATGAGAGTGTGTGATTTACGCCGCTTTAGGACTGAGTGCATCTAGAAGTGACTGTAGTTCTCCTTCAGGTAGTGTAGGTAGCAGGAGGTGCAGGAGCTCCTGGAGAACGTCAAGTGTCACTCCACTGAGCTTCACTAACACAGCAGCCAGAGCCAGATCCTGCACCCACACCAACACAGCACATACATACATAGACACTGTTGGGGTGGACAAATACGGAGTCTGTACACAGGTTGGGGTGAGGTAGAGGACATGTGGGGGTGTGTACACAGGTTAGGGTGAGGTAGAGGACATGTAGGGGGTGTGTACATGGGTTAGGGTGAGGTAGAGGACATGTAGGGGTGTGTACACAGGTTGGGGTGAGGTAGAAGACATGTAGGGGGTGCGTGCACAGGTTGGGGTGAGGTAGAGGACATGTGGGGGTGTGTACACAGGTTAGGGTGAGGTAGAGGACATGTAGGGGGTGTGTACATGGGTTAGGGTGAGGTAGAGGACATGTAGGGGTGTGTACACAGGTTAGGGTGAGGTAGAGGACATGTAGGGGTGTGTACACAGGTTAGGGTGAGGTAGAAGACATGTAGGGGGTGCGTACACAGGTTGGGGTGAGGTAGAGGACATGTAGGGGTGTGTACACAGGTTAGGGTGAGGTAGAGGACATGTAGGGGTGTGTACACAGGTTAGGGTGAGGTAGAGGACATGTAGGGGTGTGTAAGGGTGAGGTAGAGGACATGTAGGGGGTGTGTACAAGGGTTAGGGTGAGGTAGAGGACATGTAGGGGAGTGTTAGGGTGAGGTAGAGGACATGTAGGGGTGTGTAAGGGTGAGGTAGAGGACATGTAGGGTGTGTGTACACGGGTTAGGGTGAGGTAGAGGACATGTAGGGGTGTGTTAGGGTGAGGTAGAGGACATGTAGGGGTGTGTAAGGGTGAGGTAGAGGACATGTAGGGGGTGTGTACACGGGTTAGGGTGAGGTAGAGGACATGTAGGGGTGTGTTAGGGTGAGGTAGAGGCATCACCTGCTCACAATGCGCATAAAGTGGCTTCAGCTCCAGCTTTTCCCTCACATCCTCCATCACCTGCTGCCTCCTGATCTCCTCCATTAGCCTACACACACGCGCACACACACATACACACACACTTCACTGAGATTTGCAACAGAACTCAAATGATCACATTTGAACTATCTCACAGCCAAGGAACTGATCTTTTTGTCACCTTTCAGTGAGAGTGTGTGTGAGCTGTTGCCTCTTGCATAGCGCCTCCTGCAGGCTCGTGGCCATCCTGCAGTCTTCATCCACCCCAAACAGCTCTACATCCATCCGGTCAGCAGCAGCCCAGACTTCATCAGAACTACAATCATACACTAATTCTGCTTCCTCTTTCTGTAGCTGAAACTCCAGCTCCTCCAAAGCCTACAGAGAGAAAGAAAACAGATGCTGGAATACAGATTATGATGATGGGCAGACTTACTCATATTAATCTCTACAGACCTTATAATGCATGAGGATTTGTGTTCATGTTTGGTGGTAGAACGTCCCTAGACTGTTGTGGAGGTGATGCAGTAGTGTAGGAGTGAGGAAGTCGAGCAGTTAGAGGGGAAGTTGGTCATTCCTGGCAACTGGATGTAGGCTCTCTGAAACTGACACGTTTGTCAGTGCAAATGCAGCCCGTGGTACATGAGCACTCAAAGTGTCTACACTTGGTTGATTGTGTATATGTAACATACTGCCCCGCCCCCTGTCAATCACATACTCTTTTCTCCCTCTCTTATGTGTTTTCCTTTGTCATGTGTCAGTCTGTTTACCTTTTTTCCACCTCTGTCCAGCCCCTCATTTCTATCCTGTCTACAGTTGGTTAATTGTGTATATTGTCCTGCCTACAGTTGGTTAATTGTGTATATTGTCCTGTCTACAGGACAGTGATAGCTGTGCTGTTGGAGTGTGTGTATATATATATACATATATATATATATATGTGTGTGTGTGTGTGTGTGTGTGGTTGGATGTACATTACCTCACCATGTTTGGGTGTACTCACCAGGCTCTGTGCTTGTACAGTGTTTGTGAGCTCCTGGTCTGCAGGTGTGTGTGGGACGTGCGGTAGCAGCATGGTCAGAAGCTCCAGCAGTGCTGAGTGAGTCTCCAGGACTCTGAGTCTCCTCTCCCTCCTCTCCCACTGCACAGCCACCACCACCTGCGCTACACCCTGCTCACACTCACGCGCCTTCTGGTCCCAGTCCTCATACACCTGGCAGAGAACATGAGAATTCGCTTTTACTTATTTTTTTAAATAATAGAGGAATAATAATAATATAATAATGTAATGAAAATAACAATAATAAAAATTTAGTAATAACTAGAGGGACCCCTCAATAAAACCTACCAAGGCTAGTGTTAGGCTAATCCTAACACTAACACTAACCCATAGGTGTGATAGTGGAGTGACTGTGACATGGTAGTGACACTGTAGTAATGACATGGCTGCAGTATGACCCACCATGTCTGCTTAGATCAAAAGGTGCAGGCTCTTAATTAGTAGCTCAAATAAGGAAAACAGAGCATGTTTGAGAATCAGACAGTATCAATATTTAAGGATAGACTGAAAATCCATTTGCATAGTTTGGCATTTTATTAAGTGTTGATCTGGGGGTTTATGGACATTGAGACTGATGGTGAACTAGGACATTATGATACTGTCACTTCACCTCTTGTCACTCAAGTGTGTTTACTGAGAGAAGTGGCGTGCCGATGTCCACAGAGTCCTTCATACCTTCTGTTTTCTGCTTATGTTTTGCTGTTTAATGTTTACATTGTTATTGTGGTGTCTAAATTCTTGGAGTCTTGGTTGCTCTCAAGGTTTCTTCCTCATGGGACATTTTCCTTGCCACCGTCACCTTTATGGTTTGCTCACTGCAAGCTTGGACTCAGACATGTGTAAAGCTGCTTTGTAACAGCAAAGTGTTTCGTGACTAGTGTAGTAGGTATAGCAGGAGTTTGAGTTCATCACACTGGTTAGACAGTCGTCCACCACACACACACAATCATGGTGTTTACCATCACTCTATATATCAATCACCTGTACCTCATCAACTCCATACATCTCCATCTCCTCATCCAGTGATCTTTCATCTACTCATGTTACACTCCACTCTGAGAGAGAATATTTCCCCCTCTACCATTTTTCCTTCTCCCTTGTCTTCACCTCCTCCACACATGTGTTCCTACGTCTCTCCTGCTGATGGAAGTAAATTCTCTCCTCCACACTTCTGATGAGACTGTGCAGGTCTAGATCTTTGGCAGGCACACTTGCTTCTGTGCTGCACTCTCCAGAGCTCAGCACGGTCTGCAGAGACACAGTCACACAGGGAGAAGAGCAAGGGACGTGTTTGTGAAGACTTAAGCTCTCTGTCTAGTGTGTTTTCATGTTTGTGAAGACTTAAGCTCTCAGTCTAGTGTGTTTTCATGTTTGTTCCTTTTTTACCTTAGTTGAATATCTAAAAGCGACATGGTAACAGTAAAATAACTGTCACCTTTGATCCTTTAAGTCTCAGGGAAGTGTTTCCAGAATCTGCATCTTCACTGGCGTCAGGGTCCGAGCCGCGCTGGCTGCACTGTGTGATGGTGAGTGAGGCGAACAGTCCAGCCTGCCAGCGAGCACGTGGCAGCACAAGACAGCGATCCAGACCACACGTGCGTTTCACACTCTCCAGTCTCACACGCAGGAGGTCCTTCTCCGACATGGCTGTTTGTGATGCACACACACTCCTGTGTGAGAGAAGGCCGATCAAGCACAACACGTGTGGCTGTTTCTCTCACACACACAGGAAGAGAAGTGTCAGCGTCTGACCTGCAGAACTGCCTTAGTCTCTCCCTCAGGACTTTCTGCTGATGTATCTCCTGCCGTCTGCGCTGCTGGATGAAGCAGCGGGAGGCTCGCAGGTCGTCGGTCGAGGTCTTCCTCCGCACGCGCAGCCTCTCCTGGGCTTCTGCCAGAGCTTCAGCCCCCACCTCCCTGTGGAGGAGCCACCGCGGCACGCCAAGTTCTCGCAGCGCCCGGGACACAGCAGCTACCACTGCCTTCAGCTCCACTACTGCCCCCTGCAGGACACGCAGCAGCATCTACAGGGCATGTGTGGAAATGGGACAGTTTAATGCTGGAGCACCATGTCTCTCTCTCGCTGCAGATGTGGGGGAGCACGTGAGGAAGGAAACCAAACGGCCTAAAGACCGAAAGATAATGTAACAGATAACGTGTGTGTTTACCTTTCGAATTTCCGTTGCTGCCTGTTGGTCCAGGTGTGTGATGAGTTCAGAGAGCTGCATGCTGTGGGCCAACAGGACCGTCTGGCGCTGCAGCAGATACTGGTCCACCTGTCCCACACACACACTGGACCGGTCCTGCAGCTCACGCTTCTGCTCACACAGCTACACACACACGGGCAGAGAACCCAAAATGAAAACAGGAGACACCAGAATGAGTACAGCCACACCTCTTACCATGAAAACCACTCACCATCTCCGATATGGATGCCTGTCTTGTTTTGATGATGTCACCATGCATGGTGCTGCGTTCCCTGTTTATTGTGTCTTCTGAAGACTGTTTTACCCGCCGCAGCTCCAACTGAGCGTGCTCCAACTGCTGTGAACACTGATCATCAGAGAGACCACCCTCCCTACACACACACACACACACACACACACACACACATATATATATACACATACACACGTACATATATACACACACATGCACACATACACACACGCACACACACACACAATTATGGGTAGGATCTTTGAGAAATTGACAAAGAACTTTTGTAAGTCACTCTGGATAAAAGTTTCTGCTAAATCCCACAATTATGAATGTAAATTCACATCAGTCAGTACTAGTGCTGGGTGGTATACCGGTTTGCACCGAAAACCGGTGTTTATTTTTGTTATCATAAGAATTTTTCATATACTGGCCACACCGGTTTAAATAACCTTCATGTGTCCGGAACGCAGCACGGTGGTTAATTGTTTCTCAAGGGACGCTTTTTATTGCAGCGCCGCTAAGCACACATACAACAGAGCGCAAATCTAGCTTGCTGAAAACAGACGTTCTGAACCACAAATTCTCCAAACCTTGAAGTAGAAGATGATGTCCCAAAGAAACTTTTGCCAAAGAAATGAGTCGTGTCTGTTGTCAGGAAGTACCGTATTTTCTCGACTATACAGCGCACCTCAATATAAGCCGCACCCACAAAGTAAAAAAAAAAAAGGAAAATGTATAAGCCGCACCAGACTAAAAGCCGCATATATCTACTGAACTGAATACATTTAACTGAACATAACTGAACTGATCAGTTTCTGAAAGGTGCCTGTAGCGGGCGTCAGATTTGGCTTTCATCCGGTGCTGTGCCGAATTCCGACTCCCCTCATTTATCCGCATAAAGACGATACAGATGATATTGTCGATTTATGTTTCTATGCATAAATAAGAGCTAGACTTTAATTATCCATCACAGCAAATGGCACGGCATTATCCATGTCCATAGACACACTGGCTCAAGGGTGTTAATTATTTTAAGTAAAATACACACTGGCACACAATATTTGGATTGGATCGGTATCGGATCGGCAGGCACGAGAAAATGCCGATCCAGACTCCCGATCGAGTTTTTTTTTTTTTAAGTCCGATCCGGACTTTCCAGCGCGCCCATTTAGATAATCCATTCCAGTTTTTGTTGTTTTCGCCAGTGAGAGTAAAATCCGGTCTGATTACATCTGTAATCATACATTTATCTTTATAGTACTGTAGAATGGGGTGGGGCATGAGGGTAGCAGGATAATAGAGTTTTAGGGACATTTAAATGTTCACAGAAAGAAAGAAAACAGAGGCCAACGAATGAAAGGGGAGGAGAGATTGTGTACCTGTGGATCTCAGTGAACCAGCAGTCAATGTGCTGGGAGGAAATAGTGAATACGTCCCACAGCAGTTCCTGCAGCCCACATACGCCCTGCAGCAGGAAGTCCCGACGCGCATGACGCTCACTCAACACTGCCCTCTGATTGGCCACAAACAAATCAAGCACCTCCTCCAGCTGGTCCT
Source organism: Brachyhypopomus gauderio (assembly GCF_052324685.1). Lineage (NCBI taxonomy): Eukaryota > Metazoa > Chordata > Actinopteri > Gymnotiformes > Hypopomidae > Brachyhypopomus > Brachyhypopomus gauderio. Next base: position 15,519,757 of record NC_135212.1, read on the forward strand.
ACAGGCAACACAAAGCATTGGGGTGTTTCACCCCATGGGTGTTGGGCTTTATTGCATGTAGTCTTTTCCATCTTAAATTACATTAATATTACTGTCATATGTTTTAATGCTGTTCATTAGGTCAAATGCAGTTCCTGCTTTACTTGGGGGGGGGGTAACCTGGAGAACCTGGAGTAGTTCTGATGGTTACCTGGCAGGTGTAGTAGCCATGCAGCAGCTGGTTGGCCATGTCCTCCTCTAGCTCGCCCACGCTAGCAGCCTCCTGCAGCTCCTCGGTGAAGATGGCATGCAGCTCAGCTCTCCTGCGGAGGGCGATGTGTCTCTGCGCCTGTGCGCGTGCCTCTTCCTGCCTCGCCAGCCGGCCCTGCTGCAGACAACGCTGCTCCATCTTCTGCAGACGCTCCAACAGCACAGTGTACTCCAACACCGCCTGTACACACACACACACACACACACACACACACACACACACACACACACACACACACACTGTACTCCAGCACCTCCTGTGTGTAAAAGCATGAGGGTATATACACACACACACTGCATGGATATTTCTAAGGGTCAGATCCATCGCTGTCACACTATCCAAACCTCAGCTTTGTTCAGCTTTGGGGTCCTGTTAGGAGCGGGTGGGGTCCTGTTAGGAGGGGGCGGGGTCCTGTTAGGAGGGGGTGGGGTCCTGTAAGGAGGGGGTGGGGTCCTGTAAGGAGCGGGTGGGGTCCTGTAAGGAGGGGGTGGGGTCCTGTTAGGAGCGGGTGGGGTCCTGGTAGGAGAGGGTGGGGTCCTGGTAGGAGCGGGTGAGATCCTGTTAGGAGGGGGTGAGATCCTGTTAGGAGGGGGTGGGGTCCTGTTAGGAGGGGGTGGAGTCCTGTTAGGAGGGGGTGGAGTCCTGTTAGGAGCGGGTGGGGTCCTGTTAGGAGCGGGTGGGGTCCTGTTAGGAGCGGGTGGGGTCCTGTTAGGAGGGGGTGAGGTCCTGTTAGGAGGGGGTGGAGTCCTGTTAGGAGGGGGTGGAGTCCTGTTAGGAGGGGGTGGAGTCCTGTAAGGAGGGGGTGGGGTCCTGTTAGGAGCAGGTGGAGTCCTGTTAGGAGCAGGTGGAGTCCTGTTAGGAGCGGGTGGGGTCCTGTTAGGAGCGGGTGGGGTCCTGTTAGGAGCGGGTGGAGTCCTGTTAGGAGCGGGTGGGGTCCTGTTAGGAGCGGGTGGGGTCCTGGAGGACTTGGCTGCATCGTCTCCAATCCTTACCAATATTGTTTGGTCAAGGTTTTCCCTTTTAAGTTAAGTTCTGCTCCTCCAGGCCATTTCGCACCTACCCAGCTCATAGCTGACAGAACAGTTTATTATTCTACATGTTGCTGGTTTACATGTCACTGGAGATTGAATCATGCCTGTGACATCACATGCTGCAATTCTGTTGTGTCAGCTGACGTAAACAGCACATCTGTATCTTTTCCTGCTTATAAAGAGGATTTCTTGAGTGTATGTGTTACCTTTTGCTCTGCATGCTGTAGTCTCTCTGCATGTGTTTTTTCTGTGGTGTGTTTGTGATGCAAGGCCTCCATCTCCCGCTGGGTTTCCATGCTGCACTGAGCAGCCAGTGTAGCCATCTGCACCACCTGCTCCTCCTGCAGTCTACCCTCCATGCCCAACACCTGCCCCAGCAGCACTGGGACCAAACGCTGCCCCGCCACACCCACTCCACCCAGCAACGCTCCAAACACACCCTTCACCAGCTGCACCCGAGTGTCCTCCACTGCTAAAGCCTCTCGCAACAGCGTGGACATTTCCAAACTGGGACCAAGAAACAAGGAAACAAAAGAGAAAATGAAAATCAAGTTAACACACTGTATGACAAACTGCATTTATGTTTTAAAAAAATCTGCATGCTAGACGTAAAAGAACTGTGGCCTGTGCTAAAGGAATAATTGAATCAGAGGTGAGGGGCTAATTGTTGAGGTCATGAGAGTTGGATAATCACTTGTCTAGTGCTTGAAACACATTTTGTGGGTCCTCCAGTGCCATTATGCTGATTATTTTATTCTCAAATGCAGCTTCTTCGTTTGAAGATTCGATGGAGACACCCTCTACTAGTTCCACCCCTCCACCAAGATCCCGCCTCCTCTGAAAGACAGAAATATGAATGGAGTCATAATCAAACCTGTGCTTGTAGAACTAACTGCAATTCAATACAATTATAAACATGTTAAAATGTTCATTACATCCCAAGACATTATAGACAAAGGCCTAGCTAACCCTCCCCTTCCCTTAACTGTACTTGATGTTATGTTATTATAGATAAACCATCTTGGAGGGCATCACATCACTGGCTTGTCACTGGTGTTGTCATACAGGCAGCAATCTCTGGTGTTTTTCCTGAATTAAACCTGTGACACCTCCAAAAGTCTCAACAGTGAGATGTGATGTCTGGGACCCCCTGCAAGCCCACTTTGTAATAAACATCCCAAACTGACAAAATAGTGCCACTGGAGTGACAAAGGCTGCATCATTTGTTAATACACATTCAAACACACGTATGGCCCACCCGGTGACTAAAGACTCAGTTACTTTCGCGTGTGACCGTAGCGCTCGACTCCGCACACTGCACAGAGACTGTGAGAGCGGCCGGAAGGCGAACGTAACACTCCGCTTTAAAATTAATTCTCCCATCTCTCCCGGATCCGCCAGTTGAGTACGATGAGGCTCAACCAGTGACTGTATATATAATGGACGGTACGTCGCCCTTGACTCCCATTGTGAACTTTTGAAGCCACCAAGATGGCCGGACGGACACCGCCATCTTGGATGCACTTGCGCAGTAGATGAAAATTGGAGCATGCGCATTAGAACCGGTAGGCAGGACAGTATCTCCGCCAGAGACCGCATATCCCCAACATTCGTTAGGATACGCCCACCAGTATAGTCACTTTTGACGTTTTACAAAATAAACAAACGTAAAAGGTTTTAATACTGCTGTCGAGAGTTTTGCTGTCGAGAGCTTTGATGTTGAGCGCGTTCACATTTGAGCGTCTGGTATTAGATGTCAACCAACGCAGCTATTAACTGTCAATCACCTTATCGCCACACCCCTTTAAATAACACTTAATAACTTCTATAAAATCTGTTTATCATAGAGAAAAACACTGGAAGAGATACTAACGCAATGGGGTGTTATAGAATTGACAAAATATAATTGCTCAAAAAACGTATTTTACGTGTAATAAAAATTCAAAGTTTCTCGTCCGGCCCGTTCACTTACATGGGGCAGTCATGGCCTGGCGGTTAGGGAACTGGTCTTGTGACCGGAGGGTCGTGGGTTCGATTCCCAGACAGGCCATGACTGAGGTGCCCTTGAGCAAGGCACCTAACCCCAACTGCTCCCCGGGCGCCAGGGCTAGGGCTGCCCACCGCTCTGGGCACGTGTGATCCACAGCCCCCTAGTAACCACTAGTGTGTGTGTGTGTGTTCTGACTGCACAGATGGGTTAAAAGCGGAGGACAAATTTCGATTGGGGTGTAAAAATCACAATTGACAAAAATATGGCACATTACATGGGAATGGGCGGGGTTAAAAGTTGTACTGCAGCCAGCCACTAGAGGGCAGCCGACTCATGGAGGCTTCACTTTTCACTCGTGGAGTCCAGTCCACTTATATATATGGTCTCTGGGCTCAACTGATGAGGCTCAGGGATTCCGTGTCATGCAGCGTCATGCTCAGGGTCCTAGTGCCTGTAGACTTAATGGCCCGAGGACATTTCCTCACTTTTTTCCTAGATAATTTAATCTATTGTGGAGGAAATAGAGAAATAGCTGTTAGGAGGACATGCTAGAGTCTGAATACTTCTTACTGCTCATCTTCCATCGATTCTACTCATCTCTGTCTGTTCTCTGACCACCTGCTCTATACTCTATTACTCTGGTGTCTAACTACTTCCTCATACTGCTTCTACATCATTTCCTACAATCCAAGGCCAAATCTGCCTTTTGGATTGTAAACACCCTCTGTACTTGTATCTGGTCTCCAACAGACCTACAGAAGTGAACGTGTATGAGTGGGAAAGTTTATATGTTGAGTAACGCCCAAAGTTACATGAGTTAACATGAATGTTAAAATCACCCACTGAATTACAGGACTGGATAAGTAAATCAGAAACCTGACAGGCCGGAGTCCAAAAAGCCAGATGTCATATGAGCAAAATACAAAAGGGGCAAGGCAACGCAGCAGGCCAAAGGTAATTATCTGGAGCAGCACAAACAACAGCTTGATACACTGAACAAAAATATAAACTCAACATGTTTGGTCCAAGATCATAGAAAAAGGTGTGGCCCAACAAATATGCTTATATCTGCATAGGAATCACATATTTGAAAAGATCCAATCTGGATTTAGGCCCCACCACATTACTGAAACAACCCTAGTTTAAGTAACTAATGATCTCCTTCTTGTCTCAGACCAAGGCTTCTTCTTCTTCTTCTTTTGGCCATTCTCGTTTAGGGATCGTCACAGCGGATCACACTCTTCCATCTGGCCCTGTCCTGAGTGTCTTCCACTGACACAAAGCCACTCTCATATCCTCCACCACTGCATCCATAAACCTCCTCTTAGGTCTACCTCTCCTCCTCTTGCCTGGAAGTTCCATCCTCAAGACCCTCCTACCAATATACCTCTCCTCCTTCCTCTGTACATGTCCAAACCATCTCAATCTCGCTTCTCTAACTTTATCTCCAACCAGCAACCTGCCTCAGATCAAGGCTATCTTAGTGCAGCTTTCGACACAATAGATCACCTGCTAAAAAGGTTAGAAACCTGGGTTGGAATCTCAGCTACAGCCCTTTCATGGTCTAATTTTTACTTAATCAATCGTTATCAGTTTATAGAGCTCAATAATATTCCCTCCAAATACACACTAGTGAAACATGGAGTCCCGCAAGGCTCCATTATAGGACCGCTATTATTTACATTATACATGCTACCATTGGGCATAACTATAAACAAACATGGTGTCAACTTTCATTATGCAGATGACACTCAACTTTACATATCAGCCAAATCTGATGACAAATCCAGATTAGGAATAATTGAGGCTTGCGTAAGATGTTAAATGTTGGATGTCACTAAACTTCCTCCACCTTAATGGTGACACAACAGAGGTTGTCCTTCTGGGACTACCCCATTACACCTGGCTCAGTAGCCAAAAATCTTAGTGTTATATTAGACTCTGAACTACATTTGGTAAATACATAGATAGTACTACTGGGATAGATTTTCTACATCTCTGTAACAGTGCCAAGCTAAGAAATGCATTATCCAAGCATGATAAAGAAAAATTAGCACATGCCTTTCTTAGCTCCAGATTAGACTACTGTAACTGTAGGTTGAAAACACCAAAGGAGAAACACTCACTAACACAGACCCAATTGTGAACAAAATTTGAGAAGCAAATGGCAGCAAAACCATATTTAGAATTATGTATGTTAGAATTAAGGCAGAATTTTTCAGATAGAATTGAAAATCCCTAAATGCATAGAAATTCTAGATGTTCAACTCAAATCATTTATTTTTTGTGATTAAAAAAACCTTTAGGTGCACCTGCACACTGTAAAACTCCAGGTGGATGTAAACGAATTTACAACAGATCACTCTAATCTAATGGTTCTAGTGGGTGAGAGGAAGGGAGAGGGTGGGGGATGGTTTTTTTAAGTTTAGTGTTGGGAGGGGTATAGGGTAGGTTTAGGGCTGGGGAGGGGAAATTAATGTTGGGATTAGGAGGGGGTGGGTTAGGTTCGGGGCTGGGGAGAGGTTTGGGTGTTGGGTTGAGTTTTGGGCTGAGGACGGGATGGATTATGTTAGAGTTGGGGGATAGGGTTAGGGGTTGGAGGTTAGGGTTAGAGATTTGGGTTAGGGTTAGGACTGAAGAAGGGGTGGGTTAAGTTAGGGTTAGGGGTTGTAGATTATTAGAGTTGGGGTTGGGAGTTAGGGTTAGGGCTGAGAGAGGGGCAGGTTAGGGTTAGGGTTTAGGGTTTGGATTTAGAGTTAGGTTTTAGAGTATGGAGAGAGACAGACCCTGTGATGAGATGAGTGCTTGTGCCATGTGTTGTAGAGACAGCTGGCACTCAGCAGCATGAAAGACAGCAGCACTGTGGAAGCCAGAAACCCTCCAGAGAATCCGGCGAAGTGGAGCCCGTGGTGCGCATAGACCTGGAGGGAGAGAAACACATCAGGAACACATTCACCTTCACATAGGCTCACAGGAACATGCTGATATCTTATAGCAGGGGTGCTATAACATTAAAAAAAATTGTTGTGAAAATTTTAACCAGTGAAAATTTGAACTGCACTTTGGACACCCCTGCCTTAAAGTAATATTTGACCAACACATTAAAATGTTTAACATAAGATAAGAGATCCTACTTTCACCATCAAAATAGTACAACATCTGAAAATGTTTGTAAGTACTGAATTTGATTTGGGTGGGATCTATTCCCAGGCCTGAGGCCATGACTGAGATACCCTTGAGCAAGGCACCTAACCCCAACTGCTCCCCGGGTGCCAAGCTAGGGCTACCCACCGCTCTGGGCATGTGTGCACCACAGCCCCCTAGTAATCACTAGGTAAATGCAGAGGTAGAGCTGGGCGATAACACAATAACGTTGTCTTGATAGAAATATAAGGCTCGATAGAAATAAGATGCATTCGATAGAAATCGATAAAATTTTATTCCGGCCATGTTTTGACAGACAACATGAACAGCCCAACAAATGCTGCAAATCCAGCCACAACACAACAGAAGTTTTTCTGGACGACTGCTTTTACGCAGGCACTCTGTAGGTTTTTACCCATAAATAACTATTGTGTTATACAGTTTCTCATTAATTAAACTAACTAGCTATTTAGATAGAAACTATGTTGTATAAAATGGGATTTTAAGCCTTAGTTTCTGTCTAAATATCTAGCTAGTTTGCTACATTTAAAGAGCATTTAGCTTACACATGAAATAAAGTGATAAGTGATTTTATCACAGGTAAGAAAAATTATGCAATGTCTCAAACGATTCCACAAAATAGCCCAAACATAACCTGGTAAGACGAAAGGAATAACATTGTAGGTTTTTAACTAGAAACAAGAGTTGTATCATACAGGATCTCATTACGTAGAACGGGTCTGAATTAGTAAAGGTCTTTAAATGTAGATTGCTGGGTAATTAAGCCTGACAAAGTGCATGCCTTAGTTTTCGTCTAAATACACAGCTAGCTACATTTAAATACCTTTACCCTTAGTTTTCGTCTAAAGAGCTAGTTATCTATCTAGCTACATTTAAAGAGCTTTAGAAATTCAGTCCAGTTGTGCTGAATTCTGACTCCACTGAATCAGACTCCCCTCATTTGCGCGCACATAAAGACGCTACAGATGATATTTGGATATAAATTAAACCCTCCATTAAAAAGGTTAATATAAAAAGGGTTATATTATTAGACACTTAAGACGTAGAGACATGTGGAATAGTCTACACGCCCAGATAAGTCACCAAAATTAAAAAAGACGTTAACCAGACATTTCAGTCCTGTGAGTTACAGTGATTATAATATAGTTCATTGAGCACTCTTGTTTTGCTCTGATGAACAATGAAAGATTACGCCTTATTTATGCATACAAACAACGGAAATAGCGAATATCATCTGCAGCGTTTTTATATGTGTGCAAACAAGGGGAGTTGGATTCTGCCAAGGATTCGGAACAGAGGCATTCAACGTAATGAGAGACTGTATGTAAGGGGATTTATGACTCACTGTCTGTGATGCTCAATCAGACTCTGAAATTTTGTTTGTTCCCTTATCTGTGTTTCTGCCCCTCAGTTACAACTTTTCTTCTTCATTTACAACTCGTATTAAACTTTGGAACTCTTTCCTGACATCCATGTTTTGTGAATTTGTTAACACACTGCGGACTGAACAAATTTATAATGCTGATTAGGAACCCTGGTGGCTATGATCTATGTCTGAAGATGATATCAAAACCTTTACACTGTATAACAACTATTGTAAATAACAATCTGTAGGTTGTAGCCAGAAACAAGAGTTGTGTTATAGTTGTGTTGTTCATTTCTCACTTAAAGTATAAAGGAAATAGTGATTTTACTTATATTGTGATATATATCAATATCGACTGATATGAAAAAAGTTATTGTGATAAGATTTTTTCCCATATCGCCCAGCTCTATGCGGAGGACAAATTTCGATTGAGGTTAAAATCACAATTGACAAATTTGGCACATTTAATTTCATTTCACACTGCCCCCTCCTGGTCAGACCTAGAACTGTCCCCTGGCTCTTGCCCCCTGCTGTTAAGATCAATAACTGCAGCAAAAGGAAAATGTTTTTCTGTGTATTGTTGGGTGTTGGGTGTAGGTGTCTGCACCTTTTCCGTAGCGTTCAGTCTCAGAGTGAAGTTTGCCACTACAGGGTCAAACAAACTAATGTCATTCTAGAGAAATAAAACAATAATCCAGTTACATCATCCAATATTAAAAACTGTTGGAAACATCATTCAGCTTGCCACATCCAAACAAAATAATGGACTAACATGAACTCTTTTGTTACTTCAGCACAAACTTCAGTTCGGCATGCATGGTCAGTGTGTGTGTGTGTGTGTGTGTGTGTGTGTGTGTGTGTGTGATTAGTCTGTTAGACTGTGAGTGGTCAGTATGTGTTTTTTCTTTATGTAGATAGCATTTGTGTGTGGTCATCTTGCATGTGTGTGGTCAGTAGGGGTGTCACGATTCTCTAAATCCTCGATTCGATTGTATTTCTGATTTTAGGGTCGCGATTTGATTCGATTCTCGATTTACAGCAGAGGCCTATGCCAGTTTTAGATTAGTCTATGGTCAGTCATTGATTTGAATAATCAAATTTACAATATATTATTTCAAAAGGTGGGTTTGATATAAGTGATGCAAAGTGATACAAGTGATCTGTAATACACCACATTAGGCAATAATGGTCAAATTTAAATAATTTAATTAAGATAAATGTAACAATCTTTTTCTCAGTGGAAAACAAAAACAACAAAAACAAACAAATAATAATAACAAAAACGAGAGGTCACAGAGGGTACCTGCTATCTAGTGGCTGTTTTTGGTAGCAGCAATGTGCACTATTAAAACAGCAATGAGCAATGTCATATACAAAATAATAGAACAAATAGAGTCTTAACAAACTAAACTCTATCCTACAAAATTTCTTAAAAAACTATTTCTTTAGTGTCTTCATACATGGAGGGCAACACTTTAGTTGTAAGATGCAACCTTATACTTTCGCGAGTGACTGTAGCGTGCGACTCCGCACACCTCGAGTGAACCTGCGCGAACGGCAGAGGCATTTATACTTGCTGCGTCACATTCTTTGCGATGGTCTCCGAAACGATATGTGGTAGTATAAAGAAACACCCCTCAAAAACAGGGGAAGGAACATTTACCTGACAAATTTTAATGTTGCATTGTGTTCCAGGTTTGAAAAGTGCTGGAATTTAGGCTAAAGTACTTGAAAATGCTTGAAATTGTAACTACTTGGTTACACAACAAATAGCTGTCTGACTGAACAGTTATCTTGTATTACATTAACAAATACGAGCCTCCAGGCTTTATTTTGCGTAGTGTGGGTGCTTGCGTAGGTTAGAGGGAGGGATCGTCGATCCTCTTTTTGACTTTGAGGCTCGAGATCATGACATAATTTCGATCGATTTCGATTAAATTTCTAAATCGTGACACCCCTAGTGGTCAGCATGTGTGTGTGGTCAGCTTGTCTATGTGGTGAGAATGTGAGTGGACAGCATTTCTGTGTGTTGTCATCATATGTGTGTATGTGTGTGTGGTCAGCATGACTGTGTGTGGTCAGCATGTCTGTGTGTGTGGACAGCATGACTGTGTGTGGGGTATGTCTGTGTGACATCAGCATATCTGTGTGGTCATTACCTCAGAGTTTTTGGAGAAACTAAGGAAAGCTGGTAGAGACAGGACCTCATTTCTGCTAACTTTCATACTCGCTGTGTATGTTTCTACATAACTGGATCCAGCTACATAAACACACACACAAAATTAGTACAAAGTTATAAAAATACTTGGTATAATTATAACATAGAATATCCAACATTTAAAGAAAATGTTTTAGGACAACCTTTCTTCATTCATTGTGTTCTTTAGTGCACGTATTGATCAGCTTGTTTAAAGATACAAGTGGATGGTCTCTAGTGAGTTAGCCCCCTGCTTTGTTGTACCTCAGTTATTACTGCTATATCACTTTGCTAATGAGATAGTGCCCAGTTGTACTGTCGCTGTAATAACTTAGTTATCTTCTTCTCTATTTTGAAGTTTAATATGCATAGGAATAACCAAATAAAGTCGCAATACGCTTTCAAGACACACTGCTAGTGTGTATAGCAGTAGTCTGGCTGGTTTACATTTGTGGCTGTGCTTCCATGTTTGTTTAACAGCCAGCAAATCTTGAGTATATGTATAGGATATATGTTTGTGTGTTTACTGGCACTATTCGTCTGTGGTAAATGTCTGGGGTGTGTGTGTGTGTGGCGCTGTATTTACCAGGTAGTGAGTCTGTGGTAAATGTCTGGGGTGTGTGTGGCTGTGTTTACCAGGTAGTGAGTCTGTGGTAAATGTCTGGGGTGTGTGTGTGTGTGTGGCTGTTTACCAGGTAGTGAGTCTGTGGTAAATGTTTGGGGTGTGTGTATGTGGCTGTGCTTACCAGGTAGTGAGTCTGTGGTAAATGTTTGGGGTGTGTGTATGTGTGTGGCTCTGTTTACCAGGTAGTGAGTCTGTGGTAAATGTCTGGTATCCTCTCTCTTGCACCACGCCACCAGTCTGCAGTAATGTGGTGTTAGCGACAGTGTCTCGGATGCGAAGCTGCAATAGGTCATCTCCTTCTGGAGGGCTCTTAATCACCAAGTAGAAACGCACCCGCAGAAGCTCACTTCCTGTTTCAATCTACAGAAGTAACATACAACAAGGCCTGTCGTGATAATTACATTATCAACTTATCGTACGATAATTTTTTTTAACTGCGATCATTTTTGCTGATGTCGATAATTGGCCATTGGGTTTCTGCGCAAATTTGTTTACATGAGAATAAACCGCAACTACGTTAGATTTCAGAAAGGCACGCAGTGCTGCTCTCTCGCATCCTTAAGGGAAGACAAATCTGTGATCAGAGAGCGACACCTACTGGTTAGGAAATTAGTGCAGTACACGGAGAGCATACAAGAGAACAGTTCTCTTGTATTACGTTAACAAATACGAGCCTCTTGTAATTCCAGGACGAAACATGAGAGAACGTGAAGACGTTAAGATTGGGCGTTTTGAAAATACACCACCATTAAATGTGATAAAAAGCGAATTATTTCGAGTATATGTATAAATATTTAACTTAATTAAGTTTAACGTGCTGGGAAATATTGAAATGGACCTTTAAAGTGACGTACAAGTGCTTGAATTCCACTTTGTAAAGGTGTATGAACAATGCAAACAACGATACAGAGAGAGCACATCAGAGACCAACAGAGTGTCTGAGACAGTTCAAGCTCAAGTTAACATTTAAATTGTTAGGTTGGATTCCACCTTGAGGAATGAAAAAGGCACAAACGGTAGTAATAACTGTAACATTACAACACAGAACATGTTGGTATGTTGAACAGACCAGTTTACGTCCCTCCCTCACTCACTCAGTAAATTGATATGTGGATATGAAAGTTGCCAGAATGTAAGTACCTGAGCACATTTCTGGAATATCAAGCCAACCGCTGAGGGCCGGATCTGTAGCAGAATCAGAACACGAGTCAGTGAGGCATATTGGAATACAGCAGAGAAAGTACTAAGGACAATGAACTGGACCCAGTATTGTAGAGCAGGTCGGAGGCTTGGATTCAATATTTTTCAGATGTTCAGTGATACATGGATTCCAAATTAATTTGGTTTGAAATCAAGATTTCATCTGTTTGTATTCTGGAAAACGTCCAGTATAAGTGTACTACAGGACACAAACCCCCCAAATGCTGGCTAATAGCACTCAAACACACTGCTAACACAAGTCAGTGATCTGTGTCAGACATGTAAAGGAACAGCCGGTCTCACCTGAGCAAAGGGGTGTTGTGGGTCTCTCAGTCTGGGGTCAAGTGCTTGATGGCCCCACCCAAGTGCTGCTTCGGTCAGACGACCAATGAAAGCATGACCCCATGGGGCAGCGGCAGCAGATGAAGGAGCTTCGTCCCCACTCCACTCAACAACCCGTGACCTGCTCTCAAAACCTCCTGTTTCAGACAGACATAACATGTGGGTTATGTGTTAACACACACACACACACACACACACACACACACACACACACACACACACACACACATATATATATACACATATATTATATACACACGCTTCAGAAGTGTCTTTTTAAATACGCAGTTAAAACGTGACAAAACCTGCATTAATGCGCAGTTTTCCCGAATCCTCACGCGTCTTCTTAGAGGTAAAGGGTGTAGTTACAAACAGGATGAACAAAAAATAAATTTACATTTTAAGAACTGATATCCGCAAAACATGACATATTATAACATGACATTTATAACATGACATATATTAAAACATGATATATATTATGATTTGCTATTCAAAGTGCGTTCTACGTTACCAGTGCGCACTGGTCTCCGTGATGTCCACATGTGCAGGTAGGGAGCAGACGGGCCACGTTTGATGTGGCGTTGCTCTCTGTCCTGTAGCGCACGTGCAGCGTTAGTTCGTGCGTGTGCCGGCGGGTACGCGTTTCCACCAAATGTGCGTGTGCGTTTGGTGTTTCCACCAAATGTGCGTGTGCGTTTGCATCACGGCGGTCAGCAGCGGATCCACGACAGCTGCCCGTCGACCAGAGCACAACTCCGGCGAGAAACAGGACACACGCGCTGAAAATGACCAATACCGCGCGAGAGAAACAAGTTAACATTTGCAAAACAAAATTGCAATAAAAAAACCATACAAAGTTGGACTAGACCACGTTTCAAAATATTCGCTCGTCCTGGTGTCTAATAGTGAGGAGACGTGAACTGTAGGCCTGGACAATGATGCATTTAACCTCAGTTCTCTCACTTCATCGCGATCTGAAAGAAACAAATCTCCAAATTTGCCCAAAATGTTTCCTAAAGTGGGAGCACGAGGATTTTCGTAAATGTAATCAGAATCTACTTCATCGTTTAGCGCGTTACTTCCACTGAAAACATGTTTAGATCGCAAAACAAACGGGGTGGAGCTTTGCTCCAAAGTTTTCCAAATATTTCAACTTTAGGGACACTTTAGGAGAACCCGCCTCTGAACCACTACTATTGGCCACTCTTTCAGCGCGTCACGCGTGGTGCGATTCTTATTGGTCAAAGGCCATATCTGTCAAAAAGAGTTGCGTAGCGACACGTTCTTAAGTTAGGAGAACGACCACTTCTTTCCAAATCGCGTTACGGGGGACGCGTTTGTCCGCGAGGTGGGACGCGGTGTGGTCGCGTTACGGGGACGCGTTTGTCCGCAAGGTGAGACGCGTTGTGGTCGCGTTACGGGGACGCGTTTGTGCTGCAATGCCGCCTGACGGGAGCGAGTGTTCCAGCGACGTCGTCTTACAGCTCACAGAGTCTCTGCAGATATACTCGGGACTGCTCACCATCGCCGTGGTGTTCGGGGTGTTTTTGGGACTAATCGCTGCTGTTGTTTTGCACGTGTTCTTCCTAAAACCCCTTTTTCTTCAGGAAAAAAGGGTGAGACCCTATAAAAAATTTAGTATAATCGGTAGTGGTATTGAAATCCTTCCGGCATTGTGGAAACAAAAACTCAAGGCACAGAATGCATGACTACATCATTACATTGGAAATATGTTTATTATATTGATTTATAGGATTATGAATGTTTATGAGTGCTATTTAAAAGCTATTTAATGTGGTGGTTAGTTTAAAGGTGCTGACCCCTGGAAACTGCTGGAGGTGGAGGGGACAGACGAGGAAACTGTGGAAAGCAGCAGTATAGGAAGGAAGACGGTGCCTTCTGATGCAGTGAGTTACACACACACCACATTACTGAAGACAGAGCCTAATGACTTATGTATGTTTAATGCACATATCTCTCTCTCTCTCTCTCTCTCTCTCTCTCTCTCTCTCTCTCTCTCTCTCAGGGAAAGCAGACAGATCCTGTGAACAGTGACATAGCTGCATTTGCACTGAAGGCAAAAGTTGTTTATCCCATCAGTCAGAGATACAGAGTGAGATCATTTTGCATATTCATTTACATGTCAGGTCATTCATGAATTCAAATTCACAACTAATGAATTATTCATAACTATTACTGTTTATTTAATTATGTTAGGGTGTGGTTCCTTTTCCACACGGTTGTCTTCTAATAGCTGTTTTCACAGTTCTAACAGTTGAATAAGAGTTGAGGTAGTCATTGTCAGTTTGCTGTACTGCTGTGTAGCTGTTCTCTGTGATTGACTAGCCTTGTCTGATGCTTAGCCACTAGCTGATGGTGCCTCAAATCCCTCCCTGCATGAGCACCCCAAACCAGTTCCACCTGACCAGGGATCCACATCCTCGTCTAGCGATGCCTGGCTGAGCCAAGACGGGGAAGAGGACGACGGCAGTCAGTTTCACAGCCCAGGCCACGCCTCCCCAGGCCACGCCTCCCACACACAGCAGAGCCTCACCTTTAGGAGAGCTGAGTGCTACCTGCACACACTATGCTATCCTGGGTGAGAACACACATACACACACACACACACACTATTTGCATGCACAATTATGCTACAAGTGGTTTTAAACCAAACAACAGTTCAAGCAGTTTCACCGTTGCAGACATTTCCATTGGTGGAATAAAACCGTGAGAGGTTTGGTAGAGCTGCAGTGTCATTATGATGATCGTGTGGTGTAAAGTGGTCAGGATAGTTCTCAGTTGTCTTTTTCTCTTTGTGACATTACAACAAAATCAACTGTGTTTGATACAAGTTTTTCTTAACCTGTGACCTGATACTATCAACATCCAGTATGTCCAGCATTGCTTAGTCCAGCACCAAACAGGACTTTGCTTGCACAGTTGATGAAGGACCTCTGTCCAAACGTCCTGTTTCTCTTGAAACTTTGTGCACTTGTACTTTACACATAATCAATATGTAAAAATTGTCAATAATGGCTAAAGATTGCTAAAGATTTTCAGTAAAATTAAGTTAATGTTACAGCCCCTGACCCCTCCCCTCGGGCGTGTGTGTATGTAGTCTGTGTGTAGTATGTACCAATGTGTGTGCGTTCATCTGTCTCACTTGTGGCTCATTTCGTCAGCGTTGTGTTGCACCTGGGTTGAGTTTCTTTGAAGGTATTTACTGTGTGTCGATGTCGTGTTCATCACTCGTCTGAGTTGCTCCATGCGTGTCTTTTGAACACTGTTTATTGGTGCCTGTATTTCAGGTGTGAAGGCCGTGTGAGTCTGCTCTTTCTGACGCTGCAGAACCTTTATGTGTATACAACTCAACTACAGCAAGAGAAATGGGATGTAAGTTATGCATGTACTCGCATACATATATGAGCATGTGTTAATGTACACGCAGATGTATCTGCATGGAGTCACACACAAATCTCACCATAGAGAGGATATATGTGGTAAAATATCTTGTTGTCAATGAGTACAACTTGTAGTACAGGCAGGTTACCTTTCTGCCTTAATAGGAAAGACTTGCATTTGTAGCTTCAGTAGCTTAGTAGTTCAGTAGCTTCAGAAGCCCATTTACTATTGCGCTAGAGTAATATAAATCTGTTTATAATACAGAAGGAATCTGCTTTCCCAATGTACTCTGTTCTCTTTCTCTTTTTATAGATTTCTATCCATATTTTACGGACTCTGTTCAGCAAAGAGAATGACCATCTAAATAAGCACCTACAGCAGCTGGAAGAGGTGTGTGTATGTGGGGTGTGTGTGTGTGTGTTTGGGGAAAGCTGTGCAAGCAAATCAACTTCTATATATACAATATTTTTAATAATCTAAAGGTGACTTTGTCATGACTGCCTTATTTGATTACTTTAAAAATGTTAAGGCAGCACCTCACCTGTGTGTGTGTGTGTGTGTGTGTGTGTGTCTCATGTGGTGACACATTTACTCAACACACTCTGTACAGGAAATAGAGCAGCTGAAGAGAAATATGCCTTCTGAACTGTTACCCTGCGAGAAGAGACCAGGACCATCGGTCTGCTCCACTGAAGCCGTGGAGAAAACAGGAACGGAGAAACTGGAACACAAACTGCATTCAGTAATTTCTCTCACACAGATTCACTCACTTGATTTTAAATGGCAGTTTTCTCAATAAGTTTGATGTGTCTTGTTCATTTTCGCAGGCTCTGAGTTTTGCTAAACAATTAGAAGAGTTTTGTCAGCATCTTGACAGCTGTTTGCCTGGTGATGCAACACAGACAACAGCACTCACACTAATGAAGAACCTGCTGTTGGTGGAGGAGCAGGTGGCAGACACTCAGGCAGCCATCATAAAGGTTTGGTAGATAAGACACCAATGTTCATGTAGATAAATCATATATTTAATCTGATATGTGGGATGAATAAAACTTTACAAAGCTCTTAGGAAACCAAATTATACATTCACTTAGACCTGTGAGAAATCAATGAATAAGTATGCATAACCTCTCTCTCTCTCGCTCTCTCTCTCTCTCTCTCTCGCTCTCTCTCTCTCTCTCTCTCGCTCTCTCAGATGCTGTGTGATAGGTTACAGTGGTGGGAGGAGTTTTCTGGTTGGCTAAACATTAGGACCGCCCTTCTGAGGCGTGAGGCAGATATTATAATGCAACTAACCGCTCATTTACTGGAGGAGCTTACAGCAGATGGACAGCTAGGATTTGGTCACATGGAGAAGTTGGTCAGTGATCTGCAGACTTCGATGACAGAAGAGCTACAGCGCTGCTCTAATGGTACTACATTACAAAAACCACAATACACATCAGGAAGAAACATGAACATTTCACAAAATTGTAGGTTTTTTTTTTTTTACAGTTATATGGCAGAAGTATATCTGCAATTATGGTTCTAGACCAGCAGTTAGATGTTTACTGGGTTAAGCTCCCACCATTTTCAAGTTACCACTGTTGGTTCCCTGAGCAAGGCCCTTACCCTCAATTGCTCAAATTGTCCTTGGTCACAATTGTAGGTCACTTTGAAATAAAAGTACACGCTAAATGCCATACATGTAGTAACCATAAACAGCTATGTTAAAGTGTACACAAATTTTGTGTGTGTGTGTGTGTGTGTAGAGATTATGGAACAGACAGTGAAATTGGTCTATGAGCACTGCAGAAAGGTGGATGTAAGGATGAGGAAGATGAAGAAGGCTCAGGCCAGAGAGTGGATTCAAAAGCCTGATTCATATGAGCTTCAACAGCAGGATCCTCACCAGGTTGTCATGGTGAGTAACAGAGCTCTACACCAGTGAGGTTTTAAACATTAATATACTGTAAATTATTCCACAAATTATCTTCCTTATCTATTCCCTGCATTGACTATTGCAACTTTGTTTTCTACAGTCTTTCTTCCAACCATCTTCAAAACCAAAACCCAAAACTCTGCAGCTAGAATCCTTACATCTACAACACTATAACACACTGTACACATCACACCTATAGCTGTTACAGCTAGAATACGTACATCTACAACACACTCTACACATCACACTGGCTCCCTGTTGTATTCCAGATATAATTAGTATAACTTCTTCTCATCTGTAAAGCTCTACATGGATCTTCGTACCTTTCTGAGCTTATTAACCTGTGTATCTCACACCCATAGATCCTCCAACTCTCATCTTACTGTCCCACAAACACTTACAGGTGTGTGTGTGTGCGTGCGCGTGACTGGTTGCACGTTCATTCCAACTTCTTCCCTTGCTGTCAGTTTCTAGCAGTCTGTGTCTCTCTTGTGATCTTTCTTGTCTCTCTCATCTGATCAAGGAGCTGCAGTGGAAACACTGGAAACAGAGGATGGACACTGAGCTCCAGCAGGACAGGAGAATATCTGATGACTCGTGTGAGCTATGGAAGGTGCGTGGGCTACACTTGGACGTATGATTATGTGGAATAGGTTCTTTTATATGTAACTTTCAGATGTTTCATATTTCTCTCTGTGCCAGACACTAGTGTGTCATTTTCAATGTATTTTTACTGAATCTATAACCTAAATAAAATATATGTGTATGTGTCTTTCTGTTTTTAGAAGTTATTTTGTCATTTTTCTGGAAGTTTAACGCAACTGTGGAGAGAGTGTTTGCTCTGCACACTCACTGCAAGCTCTGCCCTCTCAGAGGAACGCTGTCTGTCCCTGCTGCACAGTGCAGAACTCACCCTGGCCAGCCAGGTGCAGGAAGAGGAGACTCGCACCCATCAGCACCTGCACATGCTTACACAGCACCTGGAGCGGGCTAGACTGGTGCGTGGGGGATACACTGTGTACATGTCTGTGGATATTTCAGTGGGTATGTATTATGGGTTTAAGGTATACCCCTGTCACGACTGCAGGCTTGGTCAGAAGAGGAAACCCTGGCTAAAGCCTGCCTTAAACACCTAGGCAGTCAACACATGAAGGTTGCCATGGCAATGGTTTCCAGACAGAGGGATATTCAGGAAAGGTGAGAAAAAACCAGTATGTTCCTGTGAGGCTACCTCACGGTCTCTGGAGGAATCTCAGCTTTCTGACAGTTTGAAACTCTCAGTGAAGAATAATAAAACACTTTAGTAGATTAAAAAGTTTAAGTAGATAATTAAGAAATAGACATTTGCATCTTATTAGAAATGTCATTTTCACAAGCACTAGCAAGCATCATTCACAATGCTTGGCTAGCTGCAAACGTGATTACCCCTTTTTCTGCAGTGATGGGCTTATTAAGGAGAAACAGCGCCTCCTAGTGGTAGAGATCCAGCAAATTTTTGCTGCTCGACACTTCTACAACCATACTGTGAAAGAAATGAAACGTACACAGCTTAAGTTACCGCCAGATCCACAGGTATACACACAAACACCATCTAACTGATTTTCTGAGGTACCCTCCCCACACAGACCTGGGAATCAAGCCCAGCTTAGCTTCCAGTATTGCTGTGGCCCAAGTAATCTGGTTTTCAGATCTGTTATTCAGCAAACCATCTAGCGTAAAATAATGCGCTGCCATCACGGTTCACAATGAAGAAGCTACTATTCTTTGGTTCCAGCAGAGAATGAACATTTAGGGTTCTGAAACGTGTTTAATTGGGTACCCGAGACAAACGGTTACAGTTCCTTGTTGGTGGATGAAGCAGTGTTGGGGATCAGTCTGACTGCTCTCCTTCTAGGACCCATGATCACAGGCGTCTGGAGCGAGGCTGGTCCACAGTAAGCGAGGTGGTCTACAGACTTGCATGCTTCAAGGGTCAGCGTGGCCCATCTGATCATATCATCTAGGCCAGATTGAATGCCTTGATTTGGGAATATATACATATGTACATTACAGGATAATGCTTCTCTTCACCTATTCCTGCTTTTTTGTATGACACCCCTGGTGCCAGGAAGGTTAAGGGCCTTGCTCAAGGACCCAGTCATGTGTGCAGAGTGTCACGTTGGCCCTCAGGCTAGTCTGTCTGTTTTCGCATATGTTTGTCTTTCTGTGTGCTCATGCATTACACTTGTCCTCATTTTGTTATATTTGATATGCTGTATGCATGTCTTGTGAATGTATGTCTATTTAGCTGTGTATCACATGATATTTGTCAAAAAAATGAAAGTAAAAGACATTCTCATCCCTCACTATAATTGTTATAGAATGATCGATTACACAGGATGTCAGTGGCAGCGTGGGCTACTGCCTCAGGGGCAAAGCACAGGTGTCCCCTCCGAATTTATTGAGTATTTGGGGAAGAACTCCCCTTCTGGGGGAAGAAGACCAGCTGGATTTCCTCTACTGGGCCACCTCTCCCTAGGGCACCTCCACCTGCTCCTCCAGCCCAGCTCCTAACCCAGGCCCACAAAAGAAACAACAAGATGAGGGCAGGAGAGCAGAGAGTGTCTGTTGAGACCCAGTCTGGTGTGCATCGCTATGACTCACACATGGAGAAAGAGAAGAGCTTCTGTCCAGCACATCCTGAGCTGGTGTTTGCCATGAGTTTAGATTCAGCCTAAAGAAAAAACATTTAAAATTTTTAGGAACAAGGAGTATTCTTCATAATAATAATTATTATTACACAGCTGTTCCTTTTTTAAAGCCTAACTTGGATCTGAATGTTTGCTGAATATCTCCAGCATCCAGCTCGCTCCTGAGGAGTTTATCTGGGTCCTTGGCTTCAAGAATGCCACTATTATGCCATTATATTAGTATTTCTAACACTACTATTCCACAATACATATAATCTGCATTCAGCAATTTATGTACTAATGAGAACAGAACTTTGCTGTCATTGATTAGAGCCTTCAGCAGGAGTTCCTGTCAGAACTGGAGACTGCCTCTGAATTCCTACAAGGACATGCCCAATTCCTAATTGGCCACGCCCTTGCCAACAGTGTTCGGCTGCAATTGGTAGCCTCACAGGCTGGTAACATGGCAACAGCAGTTGACACACAGAAGGTGAGAGGTCTATAATGTAATTAAATGTTCTGTATCACACACAAGAAGCAATAAAAAGTCTTTATCCTCTCTGTCTCTCTCAAGGAGCAGCTGAGGAAGGCGGTGTGTGAGAGTGTTCATGTAACGGAGGATTCTGTCACTGCGCTAATCATGAACTACTACTCCCAGATTCAGACTATTATCACAGCCATACAGCACGGGCAACACCACCAAAACACCAGTACAGCACTCATTCCCCTTCATTTTGGTTACATCTTTTCCCCCAGTGGCTGATTTCATAGATAGTATTTACATTTTCCGTGTGTGTATTTCAGAGGTGAGGGACAGATGGAGAAAGAGAAGAGAGAGTGTCAGAACTCTACACAGAGAGCTGAGCAACTGGTCCAGGAAGCCTCACTCTGCTGAGTTTTACAAGAGGTACATGCATACACTCAGGTGATTTGTGAGCTCAAATTCAAACCAACCCACTTGCATCTGGATGGGTTTGTGTGTGTGTGTGTGTGTGTGTGTGTGTGTGTGTATAGAGTTGAGCTGCAGAAGAGATGTTGTCTGTCTCAGTATGAGGAGTGGGAGTGTGAGGACAAGGCAGAGACAGAGGATCTGCAGCGTCAAACGCATCTAATCAGAGAGCAGCTCAGAGTGAGTATACACACACTCTCACAATCACACACACTCTCACACTCACAATCACATACACTCACAATCACACACACACACTCACAATCTCACACACACACACACACACTCACAATCACACACACTCTCACAATCACACACACTCTCACAATCACACACACACTCACAATCTCACACAATCACACACACACTCACAATCTCACACAATCACACACACACAATCACACACACTCTCACAATCACACACACTCTCACAATCACACACACTTTCACAATCACACACACTCTCACAATCACACACACTCACAATCTCACACAATCACACACACACTCACACACACACTCACAACCTCACACAATCACACACTCACAATCACACACACACTCACAATCTCACACAATCACACACACACTCACAATCTCACACAATCACACACACACTCACAATCTCACACAATCACACACACACTCACAATCTCACACACACACACACACACTCACAATAATACACTCTCCAACAATCTCTCACACACAATCACACACGTTCTTACACTGATTTGGATGATACTGTAACTGTTACCGCCCGGTCTAGGTCAGACGGTAACAGGTGATGACAGAAAATAAATGATGAAAAGTTGTTCTTTGCTCCCTTAAGAGAACAGTACGACTGTACAGTAATAACTCATCACGCTCCCGTAAGAGAACATTATATGAGGACTTAACAGTAACAAAGTAATACATATCCTAAATCTAAGCCTTAATCCTGACCTTAATCATCATTGTAACCAGTTAGATGGGGCTTGCTCAAATAAATGCATTTGAACATGACCTCAATATTTAATTCTTTTGTTTAAGTAGAAACTTTGTCACCTTTTTCTTGTGGGAGAATCTGTAGCACTTACAGCAGTATGAGCAAATGTATACACACAAGCTGTGTGTATGCTGATCTGAGTTCTTGCCTGATTATGATGATAACAGTGTTTGTGTTCATGTGTTTAGGAAGAGGAAGACAGCTTCCTGTCTCGACTTGCAGTGCTAGCAAGAATTCCTCATGGTGACATGGCTGAAAACGGTGTTGCAGGTCACTCATCTACACACACAAACCAATATATATACACACACACACACACATGCGCGCACACATTAGCTGTACATACCCCAAACATGACCTCATACCTCAGGCTCCGCATGGTAAAACTAATAAGCCACACTGTACGTTCTCCTGGGTGTTTGGGCTAGTGCATTACATTGTGTTGGTGTATCTGGTCTGTAGGTGCCCAGATGACTGAACTACCACTGATGACAACAGAAAGACCTCCATCTAAACCTTGAACCAGTGCAGCAGTCTACAGGTAATATACGTATCTACCATCACAACATGTAGAAGACAGTTCAAACTCAGGTGTTTTGCTTATTCAACCACAGCATAGCACACTTTACAACACAAGCATGTTCTACAATAACATGATGGCTGACCTTTCTGTCACCTACCCCCCCCCCCATCTTTTGTGCTCCCAGCAGAATGGCTGAACGGAGGCATACACGAGACCTGTTACCCTGACTGGGAAATTTAATTTTACAAAACCACATAGAGGGCACTTTAATGACAATGTTTGGATGAAAATGAAAAAAATGTTTTTTATCTTTTGTATTTTATTTCATACTGCTACAGGTTATTATCTACCGCACAAAATACTATAACCACAACATGGAAATATTGTCAGTAATTAAAACAGTAACAGAAATACTGTAGTGTATGAGTTGTTGTTTTGTATGATCTCGGGGCCCTGCTGGAACTGCTATTAGAATATGATTCGAATTCAAAAAGCAGGACTTGATCGGTCTAAGTAAGGAACACGGGAACGATTTCAGAGCAGTATTAGACATGCACTTATCAAAAAATCTACATGCAGTAACAAACACACACTTCTGCCCCAGGGGACCCGGGGCAGAGGCAGTAAGCACCATAGTTTGTTCATTATGGGGAAGGGCTTTGTCAACCAAGACTGGTGATATTGGAGCGTCCACCAGGGGGCGCCACAATGCGGTGGCAGGCTCGTCGAGGACCATTCTCATCCTCCTGGGAAACTGCAGAATGGAGATTCAAAGGTCAGACTACAGTGGATGGCATAAACACACAAACAACCTCTTGAATGATGTGCAGTGTTTTTGCAATAAACTCCCTGAGTTTACCTCATCAGTGCAATAGATGTGTGCAATACACCCATAATGCACTGCAAATTCTACAAGTCTCACTGTACTACTCACTGATTTTGTTAATGTAGGGCTCTGTGTTTATGTGTGTGTGTGTGTGTGTGTGTGTGTGTGTGTGTGTGTGTGCGTGCATGTGCATTGGAATATTACCTTGTGGGTATTCAGGTCCTGAGTTTATAAAGGGTGAGAGAACAGAATGAATCACAGATCATCTGTATTCTGCAACATTGAGCTAGGTTTGAGTTGATCTCTGCATTGCACACTGAACGCTGAACATTACCAGTGCAACTGTGAAATGTTTTGGTGTGCTCAGGATTATTTGTCATTTTCCCACTAACCTGATAGGCTGAAGTTGGACAGGTGTAAATTTCTGATTGGCAGAGGCTGGTTTTTGGCAGGTGACGTTTTAGTGGATGTAGCAGGAGTTAAATATTTGGAAGTAGGAGGAACATCACAGACAGGTCCGTCGTACATTGCACGGGAGACTCCACGCATGGCAGAGGCCTGCACACAGTGCACAAACATACACCCCATATATGCACGCAGACTGTTTCATGCATGTCCTAATATTAAAATGATAAACATGCAATAATGCTCATGTAAGTATTACACAATTATCAAGTATTTATACATATTTATATATTCTTATATTAATACAAGTTATCTTTAATAGAAATTGTACATTTTAAACAGCCACACCACACAAAACATGCAGCACAGGACTACATTCAATTTCTAAAGTTACTGTGGTGATAATCAGTGCGCTGGTGTAAACTCACCTGTGTCCATGTAGGAAGCAGAATGGGTATGTAAATGAGATCATACATATTAAAGACTCATGCCGAAAGAGTTTTGTGCCACAGTTTTGTGTCTAGTTCTACACTGAAAACTGCCAGTTACATAAAAACATACGATCACTAAAACTATCTCTCCTCAGTTAATATGTGTTTAGTTTATTCTGCTGTAACATATAAATGTACATTTATGGCAAAAGTTTGACATCATCTCTCTTTAGGAAATACAAGGAAATGCAAAATTACTTTGCAGTTAACATCATATTAAATCCAGCAATATGTTTAATGAATTTGGTTCTCAAATTAACATGGAATGGTTTAAGGAACATGATTAAAGTCATGGAAATAGTTATGGATTAATGTAACATAATCAAATACCTTCATTCTTATACGGATACGCTGGTAGGCAGATTCAGGAAAAGGCTTGCGAGGAATGAAGTGTCCGGATCCAGGCTCAACAGTGAGTTTGTCATCCTCAAACACAACGCGGCCCTGGCTCACTACAACCTGCGGCCCCCCTTTAACCTCCAGACCCTCAAAGATATTATACTCCCCTGCCTGTGTTAGACAGAGATGACAAAAGGGAGAAAGACCAGTGTCAGGAGGAACAGAGGGTAGACAATATTTTAAACATTTGTTATCAGTCATTTTCCATCTGTTGAGATCTCATCATACATTATGCTAGCAAGAAATCTTTGTCAACTATAGGACACATGGCATTGTCCACAGCATACTGTTGTGCTTTCTGTGTAAAGAATGTAGTTTGAACGTATGTTTGTATAAAGGAATGAATTCTTTACTGAGTGATGGGACTTGGCTGTGATGGTTCGGGTCTTGTCTGAGTCCCAGATGACGAGGTCTGCGTCAGAGCCCACGGCCACACGACCCTTACGGGGGTAGATGTTTAGGAGCTTCGCTGCATTAGTGCTCGTGACCGCAACAAACTGGTTCTCATCCATTTTACCAGCAGCCTGTCAGACAGAGACACAGATTCACAGAACACTTTACACAGACACATTACATATATACACCTTATATTATAGATATAAGTGACCAGGTGAGTTCATCCACACCACACTCTGTCATGTCTTTATGGACCTTGCTTTGTGCACTGGTGCACGTCATGTTGGAAGAGGAAGGGGCCAGCTCCAAACTGTTCCCACAAAGTTGGAAGCATGGAATTGTCCAAAATATCTGTTTGCATAGCGAGTTGTTGCTATGGCAGCAGTGAAATTAGGAAATTCAAAGAAAAGGAACTGATCTCCACTCGTGGAACTTTTGAACCTCATAAATGAATGTGATGATTTAAACATTAAATAAAGGGAACACTAAAATAACATCTCAATTAATAAAACACTCCAGTTTAAAATCTTTATTTAATACATAGTGGAATGCGTTGAGAACAAAATCACAAAAATGATCAATGTAAATCAATATTATTATTCCATGGAGGTCTGAATTTGGAATCATACTCAAAATCAAAGTGGAAAATCAAATGACAGACTGATCAAACTCAGTGGAAATTCCTCAAGACAAGTTAAAATGAGGCTCAGTAGTGTGTGTGGCCTCCACGTGCCTGTATGACCTCCCTACAACGCCTGGGCATACTCCTGATGAGACTCCTGATGCTTCCAGACCTGGATTAAAGCATCAGTCAACTCCTGGACTTTCATTAGCTGATGCAGAGAAGCTGGTCCATGCTTTTGTCTCTTCAAGAATGGACTACTGTAATAGTCTTCTAATTGGATGCTCTAAACAGTCCATAAAGAAGCTACAACTTGCACAAAATGCTGCAGCTAGAGTCCTAACTAAGGCTAGGAAATTCGATCATATTAGTCCCACTCTTGCGGCATTACACTGGCTTCCGATTAAATATCGCATTGAATTTAAAATTCTTCTGTTAACCTATAAGGCATTAAATGGTCTTGCTCCACAATATCTGAGTGAACTCATTGCTTACTACAACCCATCTCACCCTTTGTGCTCGCAAAATCCTGCATTTTTCTAGCTCCAAAAATTTGTAAGACTACAGCCGGAGGCAGATCTTTCTCCTTTATAGCCCCTCAATTATGGAATAGCCTTCCAGCTCCAATCCGAGATTCTGACACAGTTCCAATCTTTAAATCTAGACTCAAGACTCACCTATTTAATCAAGCCTTCAGTTAATATTCCCCTTGTAAGGTGTGGGGCTTGGGGGCCCCCAGACGTTGAGATTTCTGGTAATCTGAGATGTTGATGCTGTCATCCAGCTGTGTCATGGCATCACTCTAGTTGTGACAATGACTTGACTGGAAAGCAATGTCTCAGTGAGCCCTCATGACTGTGGTCTCCTCTGAACCCCTCCTTTTAGTTATGCTGCTATAGATTAGCCTGCCGGAGCCATATGCTAATCACTGGCACGTGAGCTATGTACTTTTAAATCAATGGTGGTTTATATTGATGTCCACTCAGTCTGTATTGTCTATCTTTTTGCATGCCTCTACCCAAGACAATTAGATACAAGCACCTACAAGCACCTGGGAGATGTTCTGGCTTGCCGGTGGATGTACTGATGCCGAGGTTTGATGT
Source organism: Brachyhypopomus gauderio (assembly GCF_052324685.1). Taxonomy (NCBI): domain Eukaryota; kingdom Metazoa; phylum Chordata; class Actinopteri; order Gymnotiformes; family Hypopomidae; genus Brachyhypopomus; species Brachyhypopomus gauderio. Next base: position 15,546,620 of record NC_135212.1, read on the forward strand.
GCCATTGCCACAAGAGGATGTGCTGAGGCCCACCACCTGCAACGAAGGGACTGTGACTACTTGGCTGGGGAACAAGAACCTTTACTTTATCTGTAGAATGATCCTGCGCACCACAGACTTGTGCTAATGGGCTGCCCAATGGAGGATGGGTTCCCTTTTGAGTCTTGGTCCTCCTGAGGTTTCTTCCTAATCCCCACCATCATAGGGAGTTTTTCCTTGCCACTGTCTGTCACATATGGCTACGCCCCCTCTCCTAGCTGTCACTCCTGGGTTACCTTAGGTTGCCTGGTTTCTGTCTGTCGGCCACGCCCGTGTTGTAATCGTCCTCAGCTGTGTCTTGTTAGTTCCATGTACTTATAGTCCCTGTGTTTCCCTAGCCCCTTGTCGGTTATTCGTTCTCTTGTGCTTTTGTGATTCATGTGCCCTGTTCCCGGTGTTAATACTCTCTGTTGGTTTATGCTCTGTTCTGTGTTATCCTGCCTGGTTTTGTTTCGTGTCTGTCTTGATCATGACCCTGTACTTGTCTCACTTGGATGGCTCTCCGGTTATGACTCCTGCCTGTGACTTCGACTAAGATTATGGAATGTCCTGTAATAAATCTCGCTCTTCTCAGCATTTGTGTCCGTCCCCTCGCTACGCAGCGCGAGCTACGTTACACTGTCGCTTTTGGCTTGCTCATTAGGGATCTGGACCCATACGATTGTAAAGCTGCTTTGTGACAACATGTGTTGTGAAAAGTGCTATATAAATAAATGTGACTTTGACATACTGAAGAACTGAACTACTGAAGTACTGCACAGATGGACTAATCACGCCAGCACAAGATCAGGCACCAAGTCCGTAAGGTAAAAAAACGGTGGCATTCATCAAACGAAAAGACACCCGAGATGCAGCATGCACAAAGTGCCCAGCACCTAGCAGCAGGATGCAAGATACTAAGAAGTCTACAGTGAGAGACACACGGGCAACACATGGGAGCACATGCGAGGTAAACGAGGTATATGCGAGGTATACGAGGTATATGTGAGGAATATGAGGTATATATGAGGTAAACGAGGTATATGCAAGGTATATGAGGTATATGCGAGGTCTATGACCTCACTGAGAATGGTGAAGAACAAGATCCTGTGGGAGCTCCAGACCTCATATAAAACAATGAAAAGCAACCAGATCTTGTGATAGTAGATAAGATGTAGGAAACAGCAGTTGTAATAGATCTGGTAGTCCCCAGTGATGTAAACATTCAGTGAATGAATATGATTTAATGAATGAATATGATTTAACCTGATTTAATACTTCATGCTAATATTGCGCAGGAGTCCCATTTGTTCTCAGAGGAGCGATGGGTGATGGGCAAACAGCAGAAGAAGTGATAGATGTAGCAATCCCAAATAAAGCATTATCAGGAACAAGGACCATGAAAGCTCGAGAAATACCAATGGCTGAATGAAGAGATGGAAATGATGTAGAAGGTGAAGGCAACAATGGCTCCAGCAGATCCCAGAACAACTTCTGAGATCTCCATCTAAAAGAGTGATGTCATGGGAACAGCAAAGATACTGCTCCCAGTTCCCAGGCCTCTGATAGAAGGCACAAGAAATATGCACTTGTATACACACACTAATCTGTTCAGCAAAAATCCAACCCATCACAATAGATATAAAGGTCACAGGAGAATGATCAGACTGGTTTGATCTCATAGAAAAGCAATAGTAACTCAAACACTCATTACAACTGAGGTATACGAATAGGATCTCTGAATGCACAACACATCAAACCTTGAAACAGATGGGCTACAGTACAGGAAGACACACGGGGTGCCACTTCTGTCAGCTCAGAACAGATAACTGAAGCAACAAGTTACATCGGCTCACTAAAACACGACAATGGATCATTGGAAAAATGTTGCGTGGTCTGGTGAGTCTTGATTCACATCTTTTCCTTTTTTCTGTCTCGCTCTTTAAATTGTTGTTATTGTCATGGTGACCGGCGTCGGCCAGAGGAGGATGGGTTCCCCCCGAGTCTTGGTTCCTCTCAAGGTTTCTTCCTCATGCCCTTAGGGAGTTTTTCCTTGCCACTGTCGCCCTTGGCTTGCTTACTGGGGGCTTGGACACGGACACTTGTAAAGCTGCTTTGTGACAACAACTGTTGTAAAAAGCGCTATATAAAAAAAATTCGATTTGATTTGATTTGATTCATGCTGTGATTATCAGATCGTAGTAGTTGGCAAAAACTACATGAAAGCATGGATCCATCCTGCCTTGTATCAACAATTCAAGCTGGTGGTGGTGGTATATTTTCTTCACACATTTTGGGGCCCTTAATACCAACTGTGTTTAAATGCCACAGCCTACATGAGCATTGTTGATGACCATGTATGTCCCTTTACAATGTACCCAACTTTTGATGGTTAGCAGGATAACACGTCATGTCACAAGGCTCATATCATCTCAAACTGTTTTCTTGAACGAGTTCACTGTATTCCAATGGCCCCAACAGTCACCAGATATCAATCCAGTAGAGCATCTTTGGGATGTGGTGGAACGGGAGATTCACATCAGAGATGTGCAGCCGACAAATCTGCAGCAACTGAGTGATGATGTCATGTCAATATGAACCAGACTCTCTGAGGAATGTTTCCAGTGCCTTGTTGAACCTATATCACAAAGAATTAATGCAGTTCTGAAGGCAACAATGGCCCCATCCTTGTACCAGGAATGTATAACTACTAAAGTGGCCGGTGAGTATATGTACTATGAAACGTAAGTGTGACTCACCACTCCCTTGGCCCAGATGAAGGACATTCTCTCTTCTATACCATTGGCCCCCTCAGGAATGAGAGTAAAGTCATCTTTTCCAATGGCTTTCTGGGCAATAGAGTACACACAGTGTGCACTGCCAAGCACCTGGAGGTCTCCACTGTAGACAACACAATCCACAAATTAACAATCACACATCATTTCAAAACTATATTCATTATTATTATATTAATAATCAATTCAGCTACTATTAGGTCTCCACTGTGCTATAATTATTCATGCATTATAATTAGTAAGCTCCAACATATAGTGAGCCAACACAACGCAAAAGACTTGTTTCCCTTGAATTATTGGGTGAGTACCAGGCTAGCATGGAGGTCAGGTGGTCAGGGGTCGTGGGGTCAGGACTGAGTGGTGGTGACATCACAAATGCAGCTGCTTTGGCCCAGTTTTTGCTCCAATAATGTGTGCCATCTGTGGCTATGCTGGCTGTGATTGGCTCACCAAAGACAACAGACCCTGTCAAAGATGAGCAATCAAAAAGAAAGGTGAACTAAAGTGATGAATTGAGCTTGGAACAGATTGGCTGTACAATTACATACATAACCATGTTCTGAAATATTAAATAAAATCAAAATCACTTTATAGTTTCCGACCAACTGACATATACTGTATATAGCTGAGTTACTAGATTGATCTCTGTGATGTTCTTCCCTTTGTTGACGAATCACAATAACCACAAAGAAACATGTTATAATATTATAAAACACATCCATATATGGTGTATGGATAATATGGAATTCCTGAGAAAGAGACAAAGGGTGGGAGAAGATTCATCTTGATACCCCCACAAAAGTGGTGTTTATGTGACCTAAACCCTATATATATACAGTGTTGGGAACGTTACTTAAAAAAAGTAATTAGTTATAGTTACTCACTACTTGTTCAAAAAAGTAACCGAGTTAGTAACTGAATTACTCTATAATAAAAGTAACTCATTACCAGGGAAAGTAACTATTTGCGTTACAGTTAAAAAAAGGTTATATGCCAATTAATTAAGTTTTTTTTAAAGCAGTTTTCACAGTCAGTTGAAATGAGTAGATTAGAAAATTGTTTAACTTTTTGATATTTATTGCACATCCACAGACGAGTGCAGGATAAAATCCTTTAAAATCCCAAATCTTTGGGGAAAAAAAAAGCAAAAGTAAACAGTTACACTATATAAAGTGCATTTACATCTATGAAATTAAATTAAATTCTCTCAGTCTGGTAGACATTCAGGAACTTCAAGTATTTTCTTAAATAATGTTTATATCGCCTTGAAAGTTCTAGTTTTCTTCGGCTTGCACCTGACGCCATTTCGGCCTCTTCTCCGTTTGTGTCGTGTCACTCGCGTGCTTCGGCGCGCATGTAAAAACACTGGCTCTGATTGGCTATCATAACGCTGCCTTAGCCAATCGCTTACTGACTTGTTAATTTAAACAGGTGTTACACCGAGAACTGTGACCTATCGAGATCTGTTACTCCTCACTAGCCTGGGCAGCGGTCCGCTCGCATTAGTATATCAATATATAGTAACGCACCGCTTTTAATGACCAGTAACGTAAACGGCGTTGTAACGACAGGAAAAGTAACTAATTATATTATCCCGTTACTGACAAAATGACGACGTTACCTAACGCCGTTATTTTTAACGGCGTTATTCGCAACATTGTATATATATATATATATATATATATATATATATATATATATATATATATATATATATATATATATATATATATATATATATATATGTATGTTCAAATGTGATACTGCTTCTGATACTGCTCCCCAGCAACCACACGAGCATTTTGGGCTTGACTTCTACTACCAGGATAACATATAGCTGCTTCTAACATGCTGTTATGATGATTACACTACCTCAGAGAGTCTCTGTGACGTTTAGACTGATGAGGATGAGGCAGGATACAAATGTGAGGGGACTGTAAATCCATGGGGTGGGAAAAACAAAACAGGATGACTGAGAAGAACAAAAAAAGTCAAACAGAAACAGAACAAACCCAAAATCAAAGAGAAGCACATAGAGAACCAAATACACATCACACAACTAAGAAGAGTCAAAGTCGTGTGTCTAACCCCTAACCCCTAACCCCTAACCCCTAACCAATAACCCCTAACCCAGAGCTAGACAAGAGACAACAGTCACACAAACGAAGCCCAAAATTAAAAAAGCAAACGGCAGTGTCAAACATTTGAAACACGGGGTTACGTGTATGGAGGTTGGAAGACTACAGTAGTCTTCTGAGCATGGGGCAGTAGAATAACTGTGTTGTTCTGATGAGTTTAGGGGGGGTAGAATAACAGTATTATAGTAAAGGTGTTATAATAACGTGTTAGAGTAACGGTGTTAGAGTAAAGGTGTTATAATAACGTGTTAGAGTAACAGTCTTAGAGTAAAGGTGTTATAATAACGGTGTTAGAGTAACGTTGTTAGAGTAAAGGTGGTATAATAACGGTGTTAGAGTAAAGGTGTTATAATAATGGTGTTAGAGTAACGGTGTTATAATAACAGTGTTAGAGTAACAATGTTAGAGTATAGGTGTTATAATAACAGTGTTAGAGTAACGGTGTAACACCTTTTTTCCTTGCTGCAGCCACAATGTCAGCAGCCCCCTTACTCATCACCTTGGTGATGTACACAGGGCAGTTGGTGCAGTTGCCAAGGGTTACAGCTCGGAACACAGCCTCAGACTCAAACTGTAAAGCAAGAATTACAGTCAGACACTCACACATACACACACACAAACACATATACACACATACACACACACACACAAACACATACACACACACACACACACACACACACACACACACACACACACACATACACATACACATACACACACACACACACACATACACACACACACACACATACAAACACATACACACACATACACACACATACAGATTCAACACAGCAGCAAATGAATGGTAGGACAGCTAGAAGAATGAGCAAATGGAGACATGGACACCTCCTCTGGTCTGCTGAGCACGTGTCCCTCTGGTCCAGTTATGCCCAAACTAAGAATTTTATTCTGTTCCTGTGAAGAAGAAAAAACTCTTTACAATACTAAATACACTAAACACAAAACAATCACTAATACTAATTTTACACTAATACTAATTCGAACTCACTAACTTACATCAACATGCTAACTGAACATTATATAGTAATCCATTAACACTTACAAAACTTCAATAACCCTAGCACTCTGACCTTTACTAACAATTTGAAATACCTCTACACTTAAAAAAACAAATATGGATTGTAATCTACTTCCACTTATATTAACAGACTAAAGAACATTTCCCCCTTAATGTCACGGTACGGCGGCCCCCTACTGGTCGCCCCCGTCTACAGCAGCAGCTTGTCCTGTGGGTGTGGTGTTGTGTTCGTCCCTCAGGTGGGCGGAGCCCGCGATCCGTCTCACCTGAGGGTCGTTTGTTCGTCTATATATGTCTTGTCTTTGTACCAGTTGACTGCTGGTTATTATATCCTTAATTCGGATCAGTTCACGGGTTTTGGTTTGCGCACTTTACATATTAAACCATCCTATTTCCCTGAGACTTGGCGTGATCGCTTCCATTTATTTTCGCTCACCCTGCCCGTCACACTTAAAACAATGGTCTTGACACACTACTGATATTTTAAGACTTCTTCATAGTATTAATGTTGTTTTAAAGGAAAACAATCATGGGACAAACATTTAAACATAAGTGTGATAATTATGATACACAACTTCACCTGAGCAATCAGTTCACCATTTTCTGCATGAACCAGGACAACTCCACCCAAATCCCTCAAACAATCCATCACCTCATAGAGCTGGAGAGAGAATGAGGGAGAGCAATTGAGAATAGAAGAGAAACAAAAAGATTGAAAGATTTTATTCATGTACAATGTAATAATAAATTATACTGCAAAAACTTCACTGTCACCACTTCAAATTGACTAGTTACGTCTGTCCCGATTGCATGATAGCTATCAAACATCAGGATTTGAGCTACTGAGGAGACAATTGCACCATCAAAGATATATCCATGATATATCCATGTTTAAGTTTTGGTAACCAGTGATTGATTAAAAAATTGTTATAATCTATACAGTCCAGTCCCATAACATGAACCAAGCTACACATTTGGCAGTGGATTGTGAGTTGATTGCATTTTCATTCTGTAAACACAAATTTACATTTTGCTGTTCTGTTAAAAGATGGAGTGACATTTAGTCAATGTGATGAACCTTTAGTTTTCACTGTGATGACTATGTGTGCATTGCATGTCTTGACTGTAATGACTACAGGGCATGCTTCAACACTGTCATGACTGCAACTGTTGTGCTAATACATCCATAGTAATATTATGAAATAGATGAAAAAACCTTCAAGAACATGAGTTCTTAATATGTTTAGAAATTAATGGATTTGCCTTTCAGTGACTATATCAAATAGTCCTACAACCATCTCACCTGTGCATCAGTCAACTGACATGTATCCTTGTAAGTCATAAAAACCTGGAAAGAATTGACACCTGTTTGACAGAGAAACAAGGACAGGATTATACATTTAAATAGGTTTAGGTAGCTAACCAATAAGGCTTTAAACAGAAGACAAATTAATTATTGTAGTATATGAGTGGTATTTGGAGTCAGAGCTGGAGACAGAGAGACAGATAGAAAGTAAACATCACAGGCCTTTCTCCTGGACCAGTGTGTGGAGTTCATCTCTGACCGTGTCAGTCCAGTGTGGTATGTCCACATGGAGAGAGTAATCACAGCAGCACGTCCTGTCTGCAGCGTCCTGCCACTGCTCAAACGCCTGCAGAAGAGACTCACCCTGCTGCACACATACATGATCAACTACACACGCGCACGCACGCACACACACACACACACACACGCGCGCACACACACATACACAAACTAACATAAATTCGGATGCACACACAAATGCATACATTTTGGTTTTTATTGTTTTGCAGTCATGGCTCATCTGTGCCTGTAGCTAATGCAATGTTAATGCAATGTTAATGCCAATAAGCCATGTTCAGCATGGCTTGTATTATTTGTACCTACATTTACATTTACATTTGCGTTTAGGGCATTTAGCAGACGCTCTTGTCCAGAGCGACTTACAAAGTGCTTTGCCATCTGTTCACAGAATTCATCCTACATAGTACTGTAGATACTTGAACCAGACTACTAGTAAACTACAGAAATCAATGCTTATATTTAGAATTGCAAATTAATAGGTTTCAAACTTAAACAAAAGGAATTAAAAAACTATGCCTAGAAGAGTAAAAACACACATCTGCTATCTGCACTTGATCTTCTACTTTATAAACCTTGTTAATAGTTGGACTGTTTAACACTGACCCTGATTAAACACGTGTCTGACAGGTCTCTAACGTAAGTTATTGTCCGGGGGTGGCGGCGTGTGATGATTGTTGAGTGGGCGAGGGGGTGCCGTTTAGCGATTGTTGTGAAACTGAACAAATGTTTAAATATATACATAAAAATCAATTATAGTTTATTTTCATATGGAAAACTGTATTCTGAGCTTGTGATTAGGCGGGCCCAGCTGCCAATCAGGGTGGGCCTGGCCCACCCAGGCGCGCCCGTAGATCCGCCCCTGATCTATATAGCACTTATTACAGACAAAAGTCACAAATGCTTTGTTTTTTATAGCTATTTTTAGCTCTACTTCACACACACTTACTATGCCACAGATTGAGCTAAGCTACATGTGTGTACACTCCTAGTTCCACCAGGTATCTCACTCACTGATCATGGTCGTTCCACCAGCCAGCGCTGCTTTGCTGCCATGGTAGAAGTCGTCGGCAGGCAAGGTGCCCAGGTAGGACTTCTTCAGGCAGGTGTTCACATCAATCCCACCTGGCATCACCATCCTTCCCTTTGCATCTATTACACGTATCTCAGATGGCACACTCAAATTCTGTCCCACCTGCCTATGATAATCACACACACACACACCAATTAAACAGGTATACACATGCACACATACATCAGTATATATGTGGACATGAAAATATGTACATGAATGGGTACAGTAAGTCTGGGCTAAAGATTAAGGACCGCTGGGTATCGATTAGTGTCCAAATGAAAGTATGTGATGCAAATAGCACCACTGTGTGAGATAGAGTGGCTGATTTCTGCTAGTACAAACTTTATGATCCCATCTTCCACATAGATGTCAGCAAAACAGGACTGGTCATCATTAACCACACAGCCTCCTTCAATGAGCAGTCGCTCTTTCTACAGAAGTAAAAGACACACACACGCACACACACACACACACACACACACACACACACACACACACACACACACACACACACACACACACACAGCGGTTGCAGGTGTAGCAGTCTATAATGCAGGTGTAGTTTGTAGTAGCATAACTGTGGTATTAATGTTGATACTTCAACATAACTGTGGTATTAGTGTTGATACTTTAACATAACTGTGGTATCAGTGTTGATACTTCAACATAACTGTGGTATTAAAGTTGATACTTCAACTTTTGTATGCAACTTCATAACTGTCAGTATCAAGTATTACAAAATCACAAATTCAAATCAGTGATTATTTAGTTTTATACACTTGCATCCATCTATCCATCCATTTACATGCGCTTATCTGGGTCATGGGGGCAGTATCCTAATCAAAGAGGCCCAGGTCTCCCCAGCACCTCTTCTAGCTCTTCTGGGGGGACACCAAAGTGTTCCCAGGACAGCCAAGAGATATGATCTCTCCAATGTGTCCTGGGTCTTCACCAGGGTCTCCTCCAATTATATAAACTTGATTTGATATATTAGATCTACGCTGAATAAAGATATTAAATAATTCTGCATGTCTTGTACATCTTGTACATGTAAAGATTTTGTTTTTAGTGTACTGCAGTTTGTTAGACTATTGTGAGATATAATAACATAGTTGTGCTGTTAAAGTAGCAATAGTTTATAATGTAGTTTGTAGTACATAATATTGTATCTGTGGTATTAGTGTAGATATTTCATAATTGCAAGTGTGCATTAGCCTATATTGAAACAGCAAAACCAAATTAAAATTCAAATCAGTTATTTTGTAATGTATTTCCTATATTGATCACTTTTCTTGATTTCTTATATTAGATCACTAAATAAACGGATATAATCATTCACAGATGCCTTGGACAAATATTTATGTTTTTGTAGTCTACTACTAATACTAATAGCTGAGAACACCGCTGATGGGCGTTGCCATCGAGACAACATCAGTCATGGACACCGTCTCCGAATATAGGGTCGGAGACAGGAGATGTGTGTACGGAGCTGTAAGGGCAACTCAGGAGCCATTTCAAGGTAAATCTGAGCAGCTTCTACTGGCGAGTTTCCAGCAAGGCTAGTTCCACAAAAAATGGCCGTAGAAGAATGTGGGGAGTTGTGGCACAAGCACCGGGCTGTCAGCGCCTACGAGCGAGTCCCAAACATACAGACAGGGACGCGGCATCACTGAAAACCTCCTGAGTCCCCTAAACGGTCCGAGGTCCAGTGTACGGCTTCATTTAAAGAAGACGCTCACATTGTTGCTGTTCGCAAAATGCAGCATGCGTTTAGCCTAGCCCACATTTGAACATTTCTCATTCACCCATAAACAAATACGGAATAAAATACACGGGCGATATGAGCCCCCCCTCCCAACGGACATCAGAACAAAAGAGCAGCAGGCACAGGAATATCTTACCGGCAACTGGGGAGCACTTTTCTTACAAGACATTTTGGCTGCAGTCTGCGGACTAGGGTGTATCTGGTCCCTTTTCACCAAACCCTGAAGTTGCGTGCGCGGCTTTGTCCTGAATTTATTCTAAGCGGCGCGTCCAGGTGTCGGGCTCTGTGGCGGAGGAACACGGCCGCAGCACCCCCGTCTACCGAGCAGGGGGGTAAAACTGTCCCCGCACTGTGGACGCAGGACACTGTCCTCATGTGATAAGAGAAGTAGGGCATACCCAGCAAACCAAACTGGATCTTACTGGATAGATGGATCAAATGATGATCATATTGTTTCACATTAAAACGTATATTTTAATAGCTATATTAACAACTGTATTATCAATAGATATTTTATTACTTAAAATCACTGATTGGTCAATTTATAGGTATCGTAGTTTTAAACATCAGTTAAATAGTTAAATTAGCTCTACATTTCTTAGAGCTAATAAAAAAACTGCCCCCATCCCCATGAAACTCCTTTAAATGGCAGATACATAGGCTTTCGCACATTGTATATCGCTGACGAGGTCAGGTAAATACTTTGATAAAATTTGTTTCAAAAAAGATAAATAACGCCAAGTTTTGTGGCTTTATTTTTTGCCCTTGCATCTCAGTGGACAACTGTATTAATCCGCAGTGTCGGAACTACTTCCCGGACGTGTACGGTGATGGTTATTTGACTGATATTAAATGAAGTGAACGAGCTGCCGTCGTGAAGAACGTTGCGTTATGTGTTTATACTTCAGTACGCAATCGCCGTGAAAAAATAAAGAAATACAGTTTTGATTTCGTTGACTATATTCTTACTTGCTAATACCCTCTCTTGATTCTCTGTGTAGTTCGATTGGACACCTCTCTCTCTCTCTCTCTCTCTCTCTCTCTCTCTCTCTCCGGATCCGATTGTTACAGTATTATGGTGTCATTAATGTAACAGAACAACACCGAACAACAACAAAAACAGATAATAATAGTGTTGATGATTTAATTCCCCCTCTGGACACTAGAGGTCGTCTTCTGCACAATATTACCCTGATCCTGATTACCATAGTTACAGTCACTGCACCCATCTGCTCCTAATCACCACCTCGTCGGCAACTGTGATTATTACAGTTGCAGAGCGCAATAATGACACATTTGATCATTGTTAGCCTTTTGATATGATGGTATACAACTGGGTAATAAATAAATGTGTATGTAATGTAAGAAATGTTTAGCCGAATAATATGCAAGTTCCCTCTGTCACGAAAATATATGCTACATTTCACTAAAGTGGCATTTTAAAAAGTGGCATTTAAATAATTAAGTAATACGTTAAAGTACTATTTTTTTCCAAAAAGGTATTTTGCAAGAGAGAATCAACTATAGATAATCCGTAACAGATGTCATTCTTTGAGTATAACTTCCTAAAATAATTCTATTGAATAGGGACAGAAAAGACGTACATTGTCATAAATCATCAAGAGTAGACTTGGCCACATAAGCCGTATGCATTTATCCTAGTAAATCCTGTTGATTTTTTATGCTGAATTTCGCAATCGCCGTGAAAAAATAAAGAAATACAGTTTTGATTTCGTTGACTATATTCTTACTTGCTAATACCCTCTCTTGATTCTCTGTGTAGTTCGATTGGACACCTCTCTCTCTCTCTCTCTCTCTCTCTCTCTCTCTCTCTCTCTCTCTCTCTCTCTCTCTCCGGATCCGATTGTTACAGTATTATGGTGTCATTAATGTAACAGAACAACACCGAACAACAACAAAAACAGATAATAATAGTGTTGATGATTTAATTCCCCCTCTGGACACTAGAGGTCGTCTTCTGCACAATATTACCCTGATCCTGATTACCATAGTTACAGTCACTGCACCCATCTGCTCCTAATCACCACCTCGTCGGCAACTGTGATTATTACAGTTGCAGAGCGCAATAATGACACATTTGATCATTGTTAGCCTTTTGATATGATGGTATACAACTGGGTAATAAATAAATGTGTATGTAATGTAAGAAATGTTTAGCCGAATAATATGCAAGTTCCCTCTGTCACGAAAATATATGCTACATTTCACTAAAGTGGCATTTTAAAAAGTGGCATTTAAATAATTAAGTAATACGTTAAAGTACTATTTTTTTCCAAAAAGGTATTTTGCAAGAGAGAATCAACTATAGATAATCCGTAACAGATGTCATTCTTTGAGTATAACTTCCTAAAATAATTCTATTGAATAGGGACAGAAAAGACGTACATTGTCATAAATCATCAAGAGTAGACTTGGCCACATAAGCCGTATGCATTTATCCTAGTAAATCCTGTTGATTTCTTATGCTGAATTTCGCTGAATTTCGGAATCAACAAATATCTGCCTATGACCTACTGCGTAAAACGTCGAACCAAGGCGCATGCGCGACATTTAGCCGACAAGATGGCGACCAGTAATGGTGGTGGGATGGAAGTGGATGGAGCAGGTGGGAGTTTCTCTGTGTTAAAGCTGCGTACACATCTGAGTAACATGTGATTATTGTTGTCGTGTTTACGTTGTCTTGCTGTACTATGTGTATATACGCTTAACACACCGCGAAGCCTTCAAATAAGCCTTGTAACGTCCAGAGCGAGCTCGACTATCAGTAGCTCATCCACTGATACGCTACAAATCGTTGGTTACGACGGATTTATTCTCGTTTCTAATTGGTCGGCTGGATTTATTCACGTTTCTAATTGGTCGGCTGACTTCGACGTCCCGTCGCATTGTTGAAATCTCTGTGGTGATTGGCGCTTTGTGCTCTGGACGATTTTGACAACAGCTAAAGTGAATTTGGCAAACTATTAAAATAGCTACTTACTTAAATATTTCATAATAACTGCATTATATTTCGCTGCATTATGTTAAAGAAAGCCATAAGACGCTAACTGTAATCGGAATGTTTAGTCGGTTGCCTGTATCGCAGGCTGCATCATTAGGTTGGCTAGCTGTAGGCGATGCTGGCAACAGCAGTGCCAAACGTGACTGAGGAGGTTAGATACTTGAACAATGATATGAATAACTGCTTTTCACTGGGCTCTATATCAGGGTATGTATATAACTGTAAATATATTCATTGTAAAGTCAGATGAATGTATTATGTGGTTAACACATCTTAACTGTCTGTTTACTATAAAATAATTTACTTTAAAAAGTGATGAGAGTTGAAAGTCTGGAAAAAGTAGTATTTGTCATAGAATTTGTCATATATGTATGAAATTGCCATAATGTAGCACTTCAGCACAACCTAAGATGAAGACCACGCAAAATGCTTGTGTGCGTGTGTCTATGTGTGCTTGTGTGTGTGTGCGCACACGTGCATTTGTGTGTGTGTGTGTGTGTGTGTGTGTGTGTGTGCGCACGCATACATGCATGCGTGTGTGTGTACGTGTGTGCGTGTGTGTGTGTGTGTGTGTGCGCGTACATGCGTGCATGTGCGTTCGTGTGTGTGTGCGCGTGCAGCCAGTCCCAGTGTGATGGCGTCTGGAGTAACGGGGAGTGTGTCAGTAGCACTTCATCCTCTCGTCATCCTGAACATCTCGGACCACTGGATCCGGCTCCGTTCCCAGGAGGGCCGTGCCACGCAGGGTAAGAGACCTCCAATAGTACAGTACTACAAACGTACAATATCAATGTACAGTATGAACAGTACAGTACTACAAACATACAGTATGAATGGTGTAAAGGTTATAAATGGTGTTATAATGATGTTCCATTGGGGATTTTGTGTGTTGCAGTTATTGGAGCTCTGATCGGGAAGCAGGAAGGCAGAAACATTGAAGTAATGAACTCATTTGAGCTGCTGTCACACACAGTAGAGGATCGCATTCATATTGATAAAGAATACTATTACACCAAGGAGGAGCAGTGTAAGCAGCACTTATAAACTCTGAACCACCTCGTACCATTACAGCTCAGTTCTGCTGTAGCTAAACATAACTCAAGTAATTACGTTTTTTTGAAGATCACCAAATAAAAACTGTATTTTATGTTAAAACTTTTGTGTTTTCAATGTGGATGTGTAAAGATGTATATATATTGTTATATATGCGTCTTATTTGAATAGTCAAGCAGGTTTTCAAAGACATGGAGTTCCTGGGCTGGTATACAACCGGTGGATCTCCTGACCAATCAGACATCCATATTCATAAACAGGTGAGTGAATCTGAGCTATCAGCGAGTGTTTACATGTGAAATATTACGTGCCCACACCTGTATGTTGAGAGTGCAGCTGGTGAGAATCTTGTGTCTTACAGGTTTGTGAAATCATTGAGAGTCCACTCTTTCTAAAGCTGAATCCCATGACCAAACACACAGATGTAAGCCACCATCACATTCTATACCTTTGTATGTATTAGAGGTGTGTACATTACACAGTGTTATTCTGCAGTAATTAACACATGCTCTCTCTCTCTCTCTCTCTCTCTCTCTCTCTCTCTCTCTCTCTCTCTCTCTCTCTCTCTCTCTCTCTCTCTCTCTCTCTCTCTCTAGCTGCCAGTGAGTGTGTATGAGTCGGTGATTGACATCATTAATGGAGAGGTGAGCATAACGACGTTTCACTTTTGGTGCTGTTTATGATAAAACATTTGCTTATTCTACTGTGTTGCTAGGCAACCATGCTTTTTGCGGAGCTGACATACACTTTGGCAACAGAGGAGGCAGAACGAATCGGAGTGGATCATGTAGCGCGTATGACTGCCACAGGCACTGGAGAGAACTCCACAGGTGTGTCACACTCCCACATATCAGCATATATGTAATGTTGAGAGCACATAAAGTATGTATCTTACTCATGCACTAAAATTACAGAAATGACAAAAAGTGATTCCAAGAGAAAATCACTCCAGAAATTTTTAACAAAACCTTATGTGTCACCGTTAATGGCACACAAACCTCCAAACCCAAACTGTGGTTTTAACGCTGTATGTTCTCTGGTATGGGAGCATTCTCCAGGGGGATATGCACTTCTGCATCTATCTTGTACCCCCTTGTGATCATTGAAAGAGCGCTGAACATAACACATGCAGAAAGCTCTGAACGCACTCAGTTCTGTCTGCGTTTTCTCATCCAGGTTAAATCCTATAGTGCAGGGGTAATCAATTAAATCTTTCCGCGGTCCATTTTTGGCAGATAGGGAATGTGATTGGGTCCGGACAGGACGGCGTTCGGGTCCGGATCCGGACCGCGGTCCGCCATTTGGTGATACCTGCTATAGTGTCTGCTGATTTCTCCCCCTAGTGGCTGAACACCTCATTGCGCAGCACAGTGCAATAAAGATGCTGCATAGCCGAGTGAAGCTGATCCTGGAATATGTGAAGGCAGTGGAATCAGGTGAGAAGAACTAGACCACACTACTGAGAACTAGACCACACTACAGTAGACCACACTACTGCGAACTAGACCACACTACTGCAAACTAGACCACACTACTGAGAACTAGACCACACTACTGTAGACCACACTACTGAGAACTAGACCACACTACTGTAGACCACACTACTGAGAACTAGACCACACTACTGTAGACCACACTACTGAGAACTAGACCACACTACTGAAAGCAGCTTTACAGTTGTATGGGTCCAGATCCCTAATGAGCAAGCCAAAGGCGACAGTGGCAAGGAAAATCTCCCTATGGTGGTGGGGATTAGGAAGAAACCTCGGGAGGACTAAGACTCAAAAGGGAACCCATCCTCCATTGGGCGGCCCGTTAGCATAAGTCCGTGGTGCGCAGGATGGTTCTACAGTTATAGTTAAGGTTCTTGTTCTCCTGCCAAGTAGTCACAGTACTTTCAGTGTAGATGGTGAGCCTCAGGTAGGAGTTAGCATCAGCACATCCTCTTGCAGCAATGGCACATCCAATCCCGGCATCAGTACATCCACCGGCAAGCCAGAACATCTCCCAGGTGCTTGTAGGTGCTTGCATACAATCGTCTTTGGTAGAAGCATGCAAAAAGTTAGACAATACAGACTGAGTGTGTGGACATCAATTTAAACCACCACTGATTTAAACATACATAGCTCACGTGACCGTGATTAGTATGTGGCTCTGGTAGGCTAATCTATAGCAGCATAACTAAAGGGAGGGGTTCAGAGGTGACCACAGGCATGAGGGCTCACTGAGACATTGCTTTCTAGTCAAGTAATTGTCACAACTACAGTGATGCCATGACACAGCTGGATGACAGCATCAACATCTCAGATTACCAGAAATCTCAACGTCTGGGGGCCCCCGAGCCCCTACACCTTACAAGGGGAATATTAACTGAAGGCTTGATTAAATAGGTGAGTCTTAAATCTAGATTTAAAGATTGGAACTGTGTCAGAATCTTGGATTGGAGCTGGAAGGCTATTCCATAATTGAGGGGCTATTCCATAATTGAACTAGACCACACTACTGTAGACCACACTACTGAGAACTAGACAACACTACTGAGAACTAGACCACACTACTGTAGCTATTCCATTTTTAAGATTTCTGTTTTCTGCATTGTGTATGTGTAGGTGAGGTCCCATTTAGTCATGAGATTCTGCGTGAGGCTAATGCTTTGTGTCATCGCCTGCCTGTTCTCAGCACACTGAAGTTCAAAACTGACTTCTATGATGTGAGTTTAAACATCAGTTCATCCTGACGCATCTGCTCACATGAATTTAAGAAGATATATAACTATGATCATATATTACCACATGCATTTTAACAAAATCTGCAAGTGACAGAAAGCAAAAAGTTAATGGACTATTTCTCTCTCAGCAATGCAACGATGTTGGGCTGATGGCATATCTTGGCACCATCACTAAAACCTGTAACAGTATGAACCAATTCATCAACAAGTTCAACGTTCTGTACGACAGACAGGGGATCGGACGGCGCATGAGAGGACTCTTCTTCTAACGCACACGTGCACCAAAGAACCAGGTTGCTGGTTAGAAAACACACACATTTAGAGACTTGGTCAGAGATGTCATGGTCTACTGTTCTGTTAAGACTGTTCTCTTCTAATTGTCTACATTTAATGATAAAAGATGAACAGATTTGAGTTTTATAAATACAGCTTTGTTTCAGTAAACTAGTGACCCAATGTTATGTTATGTGAAAATTCTGGAAATAAATGTGATTTTGAATTGAGGGGAGCCACTCCCTGCTGTGGGGTTTCTGTGTGTGTTTCTACAGCTAATAGCTTTATGTGGTTGGAGTTGTCTGTATGTGGGATGCATCATGAACGTAACAATGTTTATATATTTCAGCTTCTACAGTTATTCCACTGTGGATTATTTTGTAGGCGATTGTGTATTGTATTATGTATGTTCTTCATTTATAGGTAGTGTGTAAATAAGGATGGATTAGGGTTTTTGATGATAAAACACAAAATGTCAAAATAGAACATCTTTGATTTACACATTTAATATTAAATGGCTTAAGATTTACATAAATTCTGTCGGGATTTATACCATGCAGTATCTTCCAAAAAGTTTGTGGCTTACATATTTAACTTCCTTATAATCATTCAATCCCTAAAGTGCCTACTAAGCTTTCAAAATTTGATCATCAAGCTTTACTGTCTTGGAAACAATGTTAGCTATGTAATGTCTGTCTACATAAATTAGTTTTTAACAATAGTGATTTTGTGATTATGAAATATTAAGAAATTTGTTTTTGCAAAGTTCTGTTATGTCATGGCAAAATCCCTTCCAGCCCGTTTCACAATCCACTGCATTACAGTCCTCAGCATGCACATGTCATGTAATGTATGTCATGCACTGTCATGTCATGTCATGTAATGTATGCTCCCCCAGCAGCAATTTATGGGACAGCAGGAACACCACAATTGTACCACATCACTCATATCAGCACACATTAGCTGTGTTTCAGCATCGCTTCAACTAATATAAACACCTAGCAAGCTCCAAATCAGTCAAAAATAAAAGTGGACAGTGAAGGTCTGGGATTTCACGACAGGTGGGAGTCCGAATGTCAGTTGTGGACATTGTGTCGTTGTAATACAATGTTGGGAGGCAAAGGAGTGAGATATGCAGACGGGATGAGAGCAGCAACACTAATTAGATGAAGAGGTTGTGTGTCTAGAAAACAGCAAGCAAATGTCAGCCTTCATACAAATGTAGTGATCCATGGTGCTCACTCTGGTCTATTAATGTTAATGAAATACGCAACTTTAAGTACTTGCTTTTAAGCCTTTATATTAATAGTTTAGATGGGGGTGGAGATATTCTTTTGAAATACTCACATTAGGAAGGTCTCAGAATAAGGCCTAGTCATTCTCTTATAGACTTTATATAAGAGTCTGAGGAGTGTATTTAAAAGTCATAATGTCTCTTCCTATCTGCTAGCATTGCTGTCCCCCTGACAACCGTGTCTCATGTCTTTGTCTTGTTTCCATTCAGTGCTGCGATTTGTTCTGAAGGAGCGTGTGGTAGCACTTAGCGCAGCTGGGAGATACAACCACTAACACCGTATATTTTGAATAAAAAAAGCTTTGGCATGAATAGCGATGTGAAGGCACAGACACCGTTGCTGTGAGGGGATTGGATAATAGACTCTTTTTCTTGAATGGGGTCACATGACTAAGTCCAATACTAGGGTGACAGCAGGCCACACCTCCACTCATGATAAAGCTCTTCTCAGGAACCTGAAGCATCACTGGCATGAGCAGGGGAGGAGGAGGGCGTAATGTGGGGCTGCTCAGGAGTGAAGAGTCCTGGGTTTCATTAGGAATATTCCCAGTAAACATACATAGCAACACACATGCAGAGAAAAAATGGTAAAAGTGTCCATGTAAGGTGTGTAATTACATGTATGGATAATACAGTGATACAAAGGCATGGATGCCTGAGTGTTGTCAGTGGTTTCATGAGAGCAGTATGGGGAGGAAGTATTCAAACTGTATTACAGTTTTTGACGACTGCTAACGTGCATTTCCCAATACTTGTGATACATTGTCAAAACTCTAAACACAGCAACACAATGACCTCACACAAATAGCCAAATAGTTAATATCGTGTTCAAAAGCACATTTTCTTAACTAAATAACAACTCTGCATTTCACAATGCAAATGTAACCCTGCCTACCAAGGCAGTCTCTGCCGGGACTAGTCGTTTTCAGTATCGTAGGGTTCGTATAGGAGGACTGCGGTAGCGAATACAAATCAGTATATTACGCCCTTTATACCCACAATAACACAATTCCACCAATAAAGTTGCAGGACGTATGTATTGTGTTACACAAGGTGAAGTGATTAAAATACACTATAGCATGAGGACCAACAACCATCTACACAATACATAAAATGTCAACATTAACACTACTAACATTCACAAGTTCACAGAATTAGAACAGTCATTACATTTCAGTCCTATGTTGAATTCAGCAGTAGAAAGGAAAAAAAACAAAAAAAAACAGTCCTTTTCCTGGGATTCTGAGATGAGAAAATTATGTGTGAAAAATTGAGTAAAAAAGGAAAAAAAATATGTATGTGTGTGCGTTTGGGGGAAAATAGGTCTGCGATCCGATGTTTAAACAGTGCAATTTCCCAGTCCTACCACTCCGTGACCAACAGCAGTCCACTGAAGGCGGAGGACAACGTGACGGTACGACGATGGAATCCTCAAAGACGACGATGAACGGCGCTACAATGGAGCATAAAAAAAACCAGCCTGCACATACGTGCAGAGCGATAAGCCAGTTTCCAATCCCTCAACATTTATCAATCATCACAAATCAAGAATCTTGTACATACTTCAATAACACATAACATGAAATTACAACAACTTTATACATTGAATATGTTTCCGCTCTCCCTTTCCCCCACATGCAATAGCCAACTCTTCTAGCAAAGTATGAATAACTCTCAGAATTCATTCACAACAGAAACGTATCCTGACTGGTTTCTTACTCATTTCTCAAACACTGAACAAGGTAACTAATTCTTCCGTACATGAACGATTAGCCATTTAGCTCACAACTTACCAGGATATCTTCAAATAACAATTCTTTAACAATTCTTCAGTGTTTGAGAAAAAAAAAACGAAATCATAACTTCTTAAAAATCAACTCCATTCCTTTCGTTAACAATATTAAATGTTTAACCTAACTAACTCGACGTACAGATGTTTTCCCTATCTCCGTGTGTGGCACGGTGAAAAAAAACCGTTTGGAAAAAAAAAACCGTTTGGAACAAAACCGTTTGAAAAAAAACAACGGATCACTCCTCATATGGGGAGAGGGGCCCAAGGAGCGTCTGCTAATATTCTATCCTTAATGTAATATTAAGGCAAAATCGCCTGTAAATAACGAATGAGAAAAGGAAAAAAATAATAATAATAAAATCAGTGTATGAGTGAGACACAATAATTCACCAGGGTTACACTCTCCCCCTCTAGACTGCATGAGTCCCTTCATGCAAGTATGGGTTGACAGGGACTTGCAGTGAATCAAGAAGCGCAGTCTCAAAATTTTTAAAGAATGAGCTAATGGCTAGAATCAGGGGTGTCCCTAACTCATCATAAGTAAGTTTATGAGGCTGGCGCTTTGGCCTGCTTGAGTGTCTGACCTCAGGCAACCCCTGCATGATTTCACCTTCAGAGTTTACAGGCTCTGGATTTAGGGAACATGCAAGTTCTGGCTCATGGATGTCTATCACAACATAGTCTGGCCTCGAAGCTCTCTTTGACGAGCTAAAAACATCTACCTCGGTAGGGCTTGCTTGGGGCTCAGGCTGAACTTCACCGCCCGATGACTCAAGTTGGACTTCACTACCTGATAGCTCAGGGACCGGTTCAGGTGTCAGCGGAGCCGCCGTGGGTACTCCAAGATATGATCTGGCAGTTGGCTCTCGCACAGGGCCATCCTCCAACACAAAAGGTCCCCTAGTGATAAAGTTTGGCACTTGGTTAACTGGATACAGCTCATCCATACTATCTGATGACTCACTCCTTACATCATCGGAACATCCTGGCTGGTTTTTAACAGGTTGGGCTCTAGACCTCAGCCTCCTTGTGACCTTTTCCTGAGAACTCGTCTCCTCGGTGTCCGGCACAGGTAAGAACCCACATGGCAGAAGAAGGTCTCTATGTAGAGTCCTATGGGCCCCGCCCCCCGTTTCAGGCTTAACTACATACACGGGACCCTCACCAATTTCTCTAATCACTATATGGATCTTACGTTCCCACCTGTCTGCCAATTTGTGCTTTCCCCTTATGTTCACGT
This sequence comes from Brachyhypopomus gauderio, assembly GCF_052324685.1. Lineage (NCBI taxonomy): Eukaryota > Metazoa > Chordata > Actinopteri > Gymnotiformes > Hypopomidae > Brachyhypopomus > Brachyhypopomus gauderio. The sequence goes on from NC_135212.1 coordinate 15,568,461, forward strand.
TCCGGACAAGGACCCGGTCCCCTACCAGGAGCCTTGCCGCCCTGACCTTCTTGTCAAACTGGACCTTATTTTTCATCCTCATCTTTTGGGCACTCTCAGTGGCTAGAGAGTAGCTCTCCTGGAGGCGCTGTTGAAGGCTCTTGACGTATTCTGAATGTGTCTGAGGATCCCCGGTGTCAGGGCCGACCCCCAGAATGAAGTCCACGGGAAGCCTTGCCTGTCTCCCAAACATTAGCTCGTATGGCGAGTAACCAGTCGTATCGTTCCTCGTGCAGTTATATGCATGAACCAACGGTTTAACAAAGTCCCGCCAATGATGCTTCTCCTTATCCTCCAAGGTCCCTAACATCCCCAGTAGAGTCCGGTTAAACCGCTCCACCGGGTTCCCCCGGGGGTGGTAAGGGGTTGTTCGGACCTTAGTCATCCCCATGACTGAGCAAAGCTCTTTAATGGTCTTGGACTCAAAGTCCCGACCCTGGTCGCTCAGCAGACGACTAGGGAACCCATAATGCACAATAAAGTTCTCCCACAGGGCCTTAGCTACCGTCCTTGCCTTTTGATCCCTTGTGGGTATTGCTACTGCAAATTTCGTGAAATGATCTGTGATGACTAGTATATTTCGTGTATCACGACTGTCTGGTTCCAAGGACAAATAATCCATGCAGATGAGTTCCAGAGGGTACGTTGTCGTGATACTCTCCATTGGCGCTGCTCTCTGCGGGAGGGCTTTCCTCCTAAAGCAACGCTCGCACTTCAAGCACTTCGACTCGACATCCTTGGCCATGCCAGGCCAAAAGAATCGGCCCCGGGCAAGGTGTAGGGCACGCTCAGCACCTAGGTGTCCGACTTCATCATGTACGCCATATAAAGCTCTTTGACGGAACTCCTTCGGCAGTACCAGCTGATATGCAGGTCTGCCATGGCTTAGCCACCTGCGATACAGCACCCCATCTCTAAACTCCAGTCTACGCCACTGCCTTACCAGGAGTTTCACTTCCTCCAGTTCGGATCTGACATCTGCGCTACTGGGCTTAGCTGCCTTCGCCAGAAACCCGACAACGCGGCCAATGTGTGGGTCCTCAGTTTGGGCTCTGCGCCAGTCGGCGGGTGTCATTGATGGCAAGACATCCAGGCCAAAGGAATCAGGTATTGAGGATGCATCAGCAGCAAGTGACTCTGCCATGATTGCGCTTGAGTAGCACCCACCCACGCCGACCACAATATGGCGCTGACATATGGCTGAGAATACTTCACAGGAAATTGAAGTACCGGCCACATCAGCAATCCGTCTCTTAAGGCTCTCAATTCGCTCTTCCTCGTCGATAAAGGCGCAGTCTTCTTGTGGTGGGTCCTGAGGCCGACGAGATAGCCCGTCGGCGTCTCCATTCGCGTGGCCAGCTCTGTACCTGATGTTAAAACGGTAAGTGGAAAGGGCGGCCAACCACCTGTGGCCAGCAGCATCCAACTTCGCCGTCGTCAAAACGTAGGTGAGGGGGTTATTATCCGTCAGAACCGTGAACTCACCTCCATAAAGGTAGTCGTGGAACTTCTCACAGACAGCCCACTTGAGGGCTAAGAATTCTAGCTTATGCGTGGGGTAGTTCTGCTCGCTCTTCGAGAGCCCCCTACTGGCATAAGCCACAACTCTGACTTTCCCCTCTTGCTCTTGATAGAGCGCAGCACCCAAACCCTGCCTGCAAGCATCAGTGTGAAGAATGTAGGGTAGCTGCGGATTGGCAAAAGCCAGGGAGGGTGCTGATGTTAACCTATCAATTAGTGTCTGGAAGGCGACATCACACTCCGAAGTCCACTCATCTCCAAACGGGACTTGTAGGTTAGGATGACCCTCCATGCGAGGCCGCTTATACACTTTCCCTCTCTTCTTTGCTGGGTGATAGCCCGCTGTCAGCTGGTTTAGTGGTTTGGCTATCTTTGAGTATCCTTGTACAAAACGCCGGTAGTATCCTGCGAAACCTAAAAAACATTTCAACTCCTTCCTGTTAGAAGGACGTGGCCAAGTCTTGAGAGCTGAAACCTTCTCAGGATCTGTGTGAACCCCCTGAGCGTCTACTACATGACCTAAGTATTTTACAGACGTTCTGAAGAACTGGCATTTCTCGGGAGATAACTTCAAACCGTAGTCCCTCAGGCGTGTGAGTACTTTCATTAGTCGAGCCTCATGCTCCTCCAATGTCTCTGAGAAGACTATCACATCGTCCAGGAAAACGAGTACTTCATTCAAATGCAAATCACCAACGCACTTCTCCATAAGGCGTTGAAATGTACTTGGCGCGTTGGTCACACCCTGGGGCATCCGATTAAACTCAAAGAAGCCTAACGGACACACGAATGCCGTCTTGTGCTTGTCCTCTTCCGCCATCTCAACTTGGTAATATCCAGACTTGAGGTCCATCACTGAAAACCACTTAGCGCCACTAAGGGCAGTGAAGGCCTCTTCAATGTTCGGGAGAGCATACGCATCTTTAATAGTACGGGTGTTTAACCTCCGGTAGTCAACACATAGGCGGATTGTCCCATTCTTTTTCCGCACAATAACAATTGGGGATGCAAAAGGGCTCTCTGATTCTCTGATGATCCCCGCATCAAGTAATTCTCTGAGATGTTGCTTTACAGCCTCTCTGTCACATGGGTGGATGGGTCTTGGTCTTTCTTTAAATGGAGCATCATCCTGCAGTCTGATGCGATGTTTGACTGCGGTGGTATGTCCATAAGTCAGATCATCTATAGCAAATACTTCAGAAATGCTGCACAGTTTCTCTGTGATATGTCTTTTCCACTGCTCAGTGATAGGCGAATTCTCAAGATCAAATCTGAGCTTACCAGATGATGACTCAGGCATAAGCGCACGTCTGTCAGGACTGAGTGGGGTGATACACTGAGCTACGGATATCTGTGCTAGAACAGTCCGTTGGTGAAGTGTGACATCACGATCACTCACATTATGCAGGACAATTGGGACTTTACAGCTGGCCTCACACGGGACATTCACTAAAGCGGACTCAAGAAGGACTCCACCTGGCAATGGACTGTTTTCATGCGGCTCAAGCACAAAGTCAGTGTGGTGAGCAGTCTTCCCTATCCTAACCGTGCCAGAGGTGCATAGCCTCTGCCGGGCCGGTATGGTAAGAGTCTTAGGCCCTTTCAATTTAACAGTGTGTGCGCGGTTCATGGTGTTATGAACTTGAGCAATATGCTGGAAAAGTTGTGCATAACCGTCATTGGAGTATACACGGAAAAGCGATTTGAGGCCATTTCGCCCAATGCCATGTTGGTAAAGGCGGTCAAGAACATTGGTGCCAATCAATAGGGGAATTTTGCTATTCAAATGATGCTCTGGGACCACCAGCACTAGAGCCATTAAATCGTCTTTCTTCCCAGTTATAGGTTGAGGAAAAGAAATGCTTACTTCAATATAGCCAAGATAGGGAATATTCTGTCCGCCTGCGCCCTCGACTTCAAGAAGAGCATGGATGGGTTGAACAGCCAGAAAGGGCAGAAAGTTCTTGCGAAAAGACTCAGAAATGGTTGTAACCTGGGAACCGGTGTCCAGTATGGATTCACATGGCACCCCTTCAATGAGGACTGATGCTGCACATCGAGGGCCTATAAGCCCTGGGGGTACGGATGACATGATGTGATAGCTTGCTCCAGCATCTTTCTGTGCATTGACTTCACAGTCTACTGTGATGGGACTCACTGTACTCGAGCTCCCAGCCCCTGGGCGTCCCCTAACAGGAGCTGTCAACAGTTTAAAGGGGAGTAAGGGGGGTTCTGCTGTGATCTGAAATGGTATTGCCTCTCCCTCAGTTCGGTTCTTTTTTTCTGAACTAGGTCTGGGTTCGCTTCATGCGAACACCTAGCAGCGATGTGCCCATCTTCACCACACCTAAAGCAAAACCATGCCCTTGGCATCCCAGTGGGCACTGTAGTCCTCTGGTGTGTGGTGCTAGCTACAAGACATCTACTGCGTTCAAAGTTATCAACTTCTCTGGGGTCTCTTGCATGTTGTGACAGTCTCTCCACTTGTTTTGTTAATGCTTCAATTTTCTTCTCTAACCCATTTGTGTCGTCTCTGCCCTCCACTTGTTGGTTGATCGTAACTGCTTTCTTTCCCTGCTTGGCACTCTCACCTTGTTGGTGCTGAGGCATCTGAACAGAGTCAGTATCATAAGCAGGCATGCCAAATATGGAGTGGGCATGTATAGCAGCTCTAGTGGTCCCTAAGTGTTTCTTCATGCGATCATACTTGGCAGACCTACGGTCTTCCTCAGTCCTCAGCATGAGGAGCAGGTCAGAGAAAGCTGGTGGCTCTTCTTTCCTGAGCTCCAGCTGCAGGCTCATAATGAGGTTCTGGTCCCAACAGCCCCTACAGAACTGACGAAGCAATTGTTTGTCTGCATCTCTAAGGGAGGCTCCCCCTCTAGATATGGCCTTGATGAGTAGGGTGTGCAGCCTGTTGAGATAAACAGAGGGCTTCTCCCCATTGTTCTGACTGCAGCTCAAAAAGGTGGCATACAACTCCTCCCCATCTTCGACAACACCAAAAGCGGAGTCAAGTTGAGTCACGTACTTACTTGGTAGTGAATCTATGCCAAGTGGCTTCACTATGTCAGTAGCAGGAGCCGATAGACTCTCAAGGATCTTCCTCACCTTCTGACTGTTGGTCAGGGAAGAATCACTAATCAAGAGGTCAACTTGGATGCGCCAGGCTTCATAATCAACTTCCCCATTGGGCCGTGGTGTACGCCCCGAAAAGGTTCGAAGCCTGGGGTGAGGGAGAGAGTGTGATAGAATAGACTCACTGCGAATGACATGTTCAACAACCATCTTCTGGATGTGTGGGGGGTTCACAACATCTCCATCTATGTGGCCGGAACTATTTGGAGTGCAAGGGGAGAATGTGCTGTGAGAGTGCAGACTTGGCGCGGCCTGGGCTGTCGCATTTGGGTCATAGGGTGTGGCAGATGAACTGCAATCAGTGTCGTTAATGACTCGTAGCCCATCTTGGAGGGCTTTCACAAAGCCTGTCGTGTTACTTCCCACAACAGCCTTGAGTTCGTCCAAGTATTGTCGGGCTAATCGTTTCCCTACTTCCTCCTCATACATGCTCCTTATCGTCCTGACGTGCCATGTCACGCCGGGGTCGCATGGACATGCTATTTCCCCTAAGACAATAGGGTCAGCCTTGGTGATGGACTTGTGTGATGAGTACTCAATAAGGACTCTACCCTTCGGCTCATGTCCTACATCTGGAATCCTAACAATCTGAGAGACGTTCCCATTTACAGAGAACACCCGGTCTATTTCCTCATCAGTGTAAATGTCTTCGACACCCGCAACGAGGAGGGTGTTTTGCCCATTTACTCTATAGCGGTCGCACAGGTCCATTGCTTCAGAAATTTTCGGAAAAGATAGATAATAGATAGTATTGTGGGTAGATAGGGTAAGCTACCTATAGCAGACCTCCTGGCTTGGCTCGCCACTTATTTATGTAACCCTGCCTACCAAGGCAGTCTCTGCCGGGACTAGTCGTTTTCAGTATCGTAGGGTTCGTATAGGAGGACTGCGGTAGCGAATACAAATCAGTATATTACGCCCTTTATACCCACAATAACACAATTCCACCAATAAAGTTGCAGGACGTATGTATTGTGTTACACAAGGTGAAGTGATTAAAATACACTATAGCATGAGGACCAACAACCATCTACACAATACATAAAATGTCAACATTAACACTACTAACATTCACAAGTTCACAGAATTAGAACAGTCATTACATTTCAGTCCTATGTTGAATTCAGCAGTAGAAAGGAAAAAAAACAAAAAAAAACAGTCCTTTTCCTGGGATTCTGAGATGAGAAAATTATGTGTGAAAAATTGAGTAAAAAAGGAAAAAAAATATGTATGTGTGTGCGTTTGGGGGAAAATAGGTCTGCGATCCGATGTTTAAACAGTGCAATTTCCCAGTCCTACCACTCCGTGACCAACAGCAGTCCACTGAAGGCGGAGGACAACGTGACGGTACGACGATGGAATCCTCAAAGACGACGATGAACGGCGCTACAATGGAGCATAAAAAAAAACCAGCCTGCACATACGTGCAGAGCGATAAGCCAGTTTCCAATCCCTCAACATTTATCAATCATCACAAATCAAGAATCTTGTACATACTTCAATAACACATAACATGAAATTACAACAACTTTATACATTGAATACGTTTCCGCTCTCCCTTTCCCCCACATGCAATAGCCAACTCTTCGAGAAGGGTAATGCTGCAGGCCGGAGCCCCGGTGGGCGTGGGTAAAGGGCGGAGCATGTGTCAATCATTTTCGAATGCAGCCAATCAGATATTAGACTTTCGTTGTCAATCAATTTTTATTAAGCCAATTATCAGCCAGAGTTAGCTGTCAATCATTTTTTACTGCAGCCAATCATCTTAACAGATCTGCCAAAAGAAGGCGGAAACTGCACGGAGAAGCTCTTTAAACAGAAGTATATGCCATTCTTGCACAAAAGTAGATGAATAAAAACATTAGAAGAGCCATGACTTTAGACATTTTTAAATCAAAGTTTAAAATACTTCTCACTTATTTTTCTGGAACGGCTTTAATGTTTTTTTCTCCCTTTATTGCACGTATTGCATAATTTACATCATATATATGTATGTGGCGAGTGTAAATTGTTAGCGGAGGGGAGGTGTAAATGGACACAAATTAAGTATTATATCGCGATCGATCGCCATGTATAAACGCCTCCGCCGAGCAGAGCGTTGAGGAGCGTTGAGGAGCGATTTCGATTGGAGGATCGTGCTCTATTTTTTATTATTGATTTTTTGCTGATGCTGGTCCAGCGTGTCGCGTGCCACTGATTATGCCTCAGCGTGCCAACGGTGGCCCGCGTGCCATAGGTTGCCGACCCCTGCTGTAGAGCCTTTGAATATTAAAACCATTGTAGAAATTAAGTTCAGATGTGACCAGCAATAGAGCGCAAGTAAAAGAAGGACGCGATCACACAGTCTCATTGAAAATGTAGGAGTTAATGAATAAAGAGCACCAACCCAAAACCCGTAACATAATCCAAATAAAGTTTGAAGACTAGTATTGTTTTGATATAATCAAATGACGATGGAGTGTTGGAGTTATCGGACAGAGTTGATCATATCAGAGTTAATTCAACTCAATGACTCCCGCAAAGATGTAATTAAACTCTGCCCACGAATTTCTCTTGGCTAAAGATGTACACGGTGAGCATACGATAGCTAGCTAGCTCTCCATAATTATGACGATTAAAAGCAATGCCTGATTATATAAAAAAATACTGGTCTTCAAACTTTATTTGGATTATATTACGGGTTTTGCGTTGGTGCACTTTATTCGTTAACTCCTACATTTTCAATGAGACTGTGTGATCGCGTCCTTCTTTTACTTGCGCTCCATTGCTGGTCACATCTTAACTTAATTTCTACAATGGTTTTAATATTCAAAGGCTCTACAGCAGAGGTCGGCAACCTAAGGCACGCGGGCCACCGTTGGCACGCCGAGGCATAATCAGTGGCACGCGACACGCTGGACCAGCATCAGCAAAAAATCAATAATAAAAAATAGAGCACGATCCTCCAATCGAAATCGCTCCTCAACGCGCTGCTCGGCGGAGGCGTTTATACTTGGCGATCGATCGCGATATAATACTTAATTTGTGTCCATTTACACCTCCCCTCCGCTAACAATTTACACTCGCCACATATATATATGATGTAAATGATGCAATACGTGCAATAAAGGGAGAAAAAAAACACTAAAGCCGTTCCAGAAAAATAAGTGAGAAGTATTTTAAACTTTGATTTAAAAATGTCTAAAGTCATGGCTGTTCTAATGTTTTTATTCAGCTACTTTTGTGCAAGAATGGCATATACTTCTGTTTAAAGAGCTTCTCCGTGCAGTTTCCGCCTTCTTTTGGCAGATCTGTTAAGATGATTGGCTGCAGTAAAAAATGATTGACAGCTAACTCTGGCTGATAATTGGCTTAATAAAAATTGATTGACAACGAAAGTCTAGTATCTGATTGGCTGCATTCGAAAATGATTGACACATGCTCCGCCCTTTACCCACGCCCACCGGGGCTCCGGGCTGCAGCATTACATATATGTGAACTCTTCTAGCAAAGTATGAATAACTCTCAGAATTCATTCACAACAGAAACGTATCCTGACTGGTTTCTTACTCATTTCTCAAACACTGAACAAGGTAACTAATTCTTCCGTACATGAACGATTAGCCATTTAGCTCACAACTTACCAGGATATCTTCAAATAACAATTCTTTAACAATTCTTCAGTGTTTGAGAAAAAAAAAACGAAATCATAACTTCTTAAAAATCAACTCCATTCCTTTCGTTAACAATATTAAATGTTTAACCTAACTAACTCGACGTACAGATGTTTTCCCTATCTCCGTGTGTGGCACGGTGAAAAAAAACCGTTTGGAAAAAAAAACCGTTTGGAACAAAACCGTTTGAAAAAAAACAACGGATCACTCCTCATATGGGGAGAGGGGCCCAAGGAGCGTCTGCTAATATTCTATCCTTAATGTAATATTAAGGCAAAATCGCCTGTAAATAACGAATGAGAAAAGGAAAAAAATAATAATAATAAAATCAGTGTATGAGTGAGACACAATAATTCACCAGGGTTACACAAACAACTTTGTTAAAACACAGCAAACCTGGTTCAGTATCCAATCATTCTTTCAAACACTAGCACATTCTCTTTTCGAGATTAACATAGTCAATCACTGCACAACCACTGTAAAAAAACTAACATTTGATGGCAATACAGAAACAGTATTACATGTAATGTTTTACCCTCTCCCAGCAAACAACAGACATTTTACAGTAACATCTGTTGTTTTCTTAGTCAGTTCATTTTTACTGTAATCCACTTCATTTGGACGTGTGCATTTTTGGCAACATACTGTCTACACAATGAGTGATATTTACTGTTAGGTACTATATGGAATGTAGATTAGACAAAAAGGAGTCAGTAACAGTTTTGCAGTAAAGGGTATATTTTACTGTATTAGGGACATTACTGTAAATTGTGGCCTAACCCAAAAAATAATTATCGTAATTGTAAACATAATTAGCCATGGTCCCATATGTGTAAAAATACACATATACAAAAAAAGCCACACAAGGGGGAAAAACAATACAAAACTGAACAGTCTTGTTAGGTCTAATCTAAACGGCCTTCAGCAGTTGGCCACATGTTTTCATCCATATCACATCTGATGTTGGCCCTTGCCATGCACCTGGGAAAGAAAAGCTTGGTATGTCTTATTCACCCCTGGCAGTCTTCAGCTGAAATGTCTCTGCAGCCGGGATCCATTGCATGCAGCAGGGACATTTGGTCATGGGGCCGATGATCATACACCTTCCACCTCCAGACTGAAAAAAGTTCCTTAGTGGGGTTGAGGAAAGGCGAGTAGGGCAGGAGGAAAAGGGACATCACTCTTGGATGGTCTATAAACCAGTTTGTGATGACATGAGAATGACAAAATGCTACATTGTCCCATCACAAATGTCCTCGTGTTTCCTCCCACCTGTTCCCTTTCTGCTTCTGGAACCAGTTGTTGGTAGAGTTCATTCAAAAACGAAAGAAGGAGGTCACTGTTATAGGGACCAATCTGGCATTTGTGAAGGACCAAACCAGCACTTGAGATTGCAGGACAAATTGTTATATTTGCTCCTCTCTGACCCGGTACATTACTGTACTTCATTTTATTTCATTGATCTATATGTGCAAAAAATGTGTACAACAGTAATAACTTTTCAGCTGCCTTTGTTTTTGCAGAACTTGGCATTTGATACGATATTTAAGGTTTTGAACCTTAGGTTTTCATTTTTGGCATGCTGTGTACAAGCAATTGTAAATAAGACAAAAACGATCCAGAATTTTTTTAGTGGATAACCTTGTGTGTATAGAAAATTTAAGCATTATAAAAACATGTAAAATGACTGCATTTTGTGCCATAACAACATGAATTGAACTAATAGTATAGCCACTGAAAATTGATGTTGTGTTCACTGTGTTTGGAGTTTTGAAAATGTAACTACAGATAACAAACGCACGTTAGCAGTCGTCAAAAACTGTAAATCTGTAGAGGTGACAGATTTCACTGTCAAGACTGCATGTAAGAATGAACGTGAACACAGATGGTAATAAATACCAATGACTGTTTGCCATACCTTCTTCTGAGAGGTTTAGTCAACTCCCATTGCATACTGCTTTTATATTTATTATTTGTGTGTAATGAACTTTGTACATCTATAATTGTAATTCTATCTCTTAATAAACACAATTACCATTTTAGATTAATTGGTAGCAGCAGGAGGCGAGGGTTGGTTAGTGAGTACGTTAAACACCTCCAGAATGTAATACAATAAATACATTAATAAATGTACTAATTACTAATATTGGCAACCTAGAATAATAGCAGACTTTTTGCAGTTTGTGTCTTTATTATCTCTACATCTATATATATATAGAGATAGATAGATAGATGTAGAGATCATATATATATATATATATATATATATATATATATATATATAATTACCGAAGCTTTCTGGAGGACCATGTGCGTCCAATGGTTCAAACATTGTATCCAATGTATTCAAACATTGTACACAGCAAGACTGGTGAATGATTGGTTTGATGAACATGAAAGTGAAGTTGAACATCTCCCATGGCCTGCACATACATATACACTACCGTTTAAAAGTTTGGGGTCACTTAGAAATGTTCTTATTTTTGAAAGAAAAGCAGTTTTTTTTTCAATTTAGCTAACATTAAATGCATCAAAAATACACTCTATACATTATGTGGTAAATGACTATTCTAGCTGTAAACATCTGGTTTTTAATGCAATATCTACATAGATGTATGGAGACCCATTTCCAACAACCATCACTCCAGTGTTCTAATGGTACATTGTGTTTGCTAACTCAGTAAGGAGGCTATTGGATATTTAGAAAACCCTTGAAAACCCTTGTGCAAGTAGGTTAGCACAGCTGAAAACAGTTTTGCTGATTAGAGAAGCTATAAAACTGACCTTCCTTTGAGCTAGTTGAGAATCTGGAGCATTACAATTGTTGGTTCGATTAAACTCACAAAAGGGCCAGAAAAAAACAACTTTCAATTTAAACTCGACAGTCTATTCTTGTTCTGAGAAATGAAGTCTATTCCATGTGAGACATTGCCAAGAAACTGAAGATTTCCTACAATGGTGTGTACTACTCCCTTCAGAGGACAGCACAGACAGGCTCTAACCAGAGTAGAAGGAGAAGTGGAAGGCCCCGCTGCACAACTGAGCAAGAAGACAAGTACATTAGAGTCTCCAGTTTGAGAAATCGACGCCTCACAGGTCCTCAACTGGCAGCTTCATTAAATAGTACCCGCAAAACGCCAGTGTCAACGTCTACAGTGAAGAGGCGACTCCTGGATGCTGGCAAGTGGCAAAGAAAAAACCATATCTGGCTAATAAAAGAAAAAGATTAATATGGGCAAAAGAACACAGACATTGGACAGAGGAAGATTGGAAAAAAGTGTTATGGACAGATGAATCAAAGTTTGAGGTGTTTGGATCACACAGACGAACATTTGTGAGACGCAGAACAACTGAAAAGATGCTGGGGTTGCTTTGGTGCTGGTAAAGTGGGAGATTTGAACAAGGTAAAAGGGATTTTGAATAAGGAAGGCTATCACTCCATTTTGCAACACCATGCCATACCCTGTGGACAGCCAATTTCATCCTGCAACAGGACAATGACCCAAAGCACACCTCCAAATTATGCACAAACTATTTAGAGAAGAAGCAGGCAGCTGGTGTTTTATCGGTATTGGAGTGGCCAGCTCAGTCACCAGATCTCAACCCCATTGAGCTGTTGTGGGAGCAGCTTGACCGTATGGTACGAAAAAAGTGCCCATAAACCCAATCAAACTTGTGGGAGCGGCTTCTGGAAGCATGGGGTGAAATTTCTCCAGATTACCTCAGCAAATTAACAGCTAGAATGCCAAAGGTCTGCAATGCTGCAATTGCTGCTAAGGGAGCATTCTTTGACGAAAGCAAAGTTTAAAGTAGAAAATTATAAATAAATAAAAAACATTATTTCTACCATGTCAATGTCTGGACTATATTTCTATTCATTTTGCAACTCATTTGATAAATAAAAGTATGAGATTTCAGGGAAAACACAAAATTGTCTAGGTGACCCCAAACTTTTGAACGGTAGTATATATATATATATATATATATATATATATATATATATATATATATGTGTGTTTGCGTGTGTGCGTGTGCATGTGTGTGTTTGCGTGCGTTTGTGTGTGTGTGTGTGTGTGTGTGTGTGCGTGCATGTGTGTGTGTGCGTGCGTGTGCGTGCGTTTGTGTGTATGTATGTGTGCGTTTGTGTGTGTATGTGTGTGTGTGTGTGTGTATGTGTGTGCGTGTATGTGTTTGTGTGTACGGGTGCGTGTGTGTGTGTGTGTGCATGCGCACGTGTGTGTTTGTGTGTGTGCACGCGTGTGTGTGTTTGTGTGTGTGTGTGCATGTGTGTGTATGTGTTTGTGTGTGTGTGCGTGTGCGTTTGTGTGCATGTGTGTGTTTGTGTGTGCGCGCGTGCGTGTGTGTGTGTGTGAGTGCATGTGTGTGTGCGTGCGTGTGTGTGTGCATGTGTGCGTTTGTGTGTGCATGCACGCGTGTGTGTGTTTGTGTGTGTGTGTGTATGTGTTTGTGCGTGCGTGCGTGCGTGTGCACGTGTGCGTTTGTGTGTGTGTGTGTGCGTGCATGTGTGTGCGTGCGTGTGCGTGCGTGTGTTTGTGTGCATGTGTATGTATGTGTGTGTGTGTGTGTGTGTGTGCGTGTATGTGTTTGTGTGTACGGGTGCGTGTGTGTGTGTGTGCATGTGTGTGCATGCGCACGTGTGTGTTTGTGTGTGTGCACGCGTGTGTGTTTGTGTGTGTATGTGTTTGTGTGTGTGTGTATGTGTTTGTGTGCATGTGTGTGTTTGTGTGTGTGCGCGTGTGCGTGCAAGTGTGCACGCGTGTGTGTGTGTGCGTGTGTGTGTGCACGCGTGCGTGTGTGTGTGCATGTGTGCGTTTGTGTGTGCATGCACGCGTGTGTGTGTATGTATGTGTGTTTGTGTGTGTGTGTGCATGTGTGTGTATGTGTTTGTGTGTGTGTGCGTGTGCATGTGTGTGTTTGTGTGTGTGCGTGCATGTGTGCGCGCGTGTGTGTGTGTGTATGTGTGCGTGTATGTGTTTGTGTGTGCGCGTGTGTGTGTGCATGTGTGTGTGTGCGTGTGCATGTGTGTGTTTGTGTGTGTGTGTGTGCGTGCGTGTGTGTGTCCGTGCATGCATGTGTGTTTGTGTGTGTGTGAGTGCATGCCTGTGTGTGTGTGTGCGTATGTGCGTGCGCGCGTGTGTGTGTGTGTATGTGTGTGTGTGTGATCTCTGGTGTCCTGCAGTGTTCCTGCCCTACAGCAATACAGGAAGCTGGTAGGAGGTGCAAAGAAATCAGAGGTCAGTGGAAAATGTTCTGTGATTAACACACAACATCTGCTGTTAAACAGCAGCACCAGCAGAACAGACAATAATGAGCCTGTAAGCCACTAATCACAAACACATGCTGGTAAAGTAAAGGAAAGCAACAAGACACCCAGGTGATAAAACATCAAATATTGTAGTTTATTTATTTTGTATTGTTTTTTTAACATAATTGTAATATTAATTTTATATCAAATAGAAACAGAGCACTTTCTCGTTAATCTTTATCTTGTACACACACATGCTAGAACAAAAGAGATGCTGTCTACATAGAGTTGGCTACAAACAAAGGAATATGTTTATTTTAGAAACTTTTAGAAAAGTTAGAATCATGAATCTGAAATGTTTTAACTTCACACGTCATGAAATTAAAATGTCAGGCTTCAAAATTCATGGTTTTAGCCCTGAGTTATCTCATCCACATGATGTTGCAAAACTCTACAGTTGTATTAAAGCAAAAACAAAAATACTAAATAAGAAAACCTGAACAGCATGAGCAGTTGTAGTTACTGTACGCCATGTGGGCAGAGGAAGCCTCGGGAATACATGTTGTGTGTGTGGGGGTGTGTGTGTGTGTGTGTGTGTGCAAGTACGAGAACTGATTTTTGGATTTGTATCCCTCAACACAGTACTCTGTTTACCTTCTTGGATGTTGGACTTTAGTCTACTTAGGTACAGATGAATCTGTGTTTGGGGAAGGGTACGAGAAACGCACAGGGTCATAGAGCTCAGACTGGAGGTTGTAGGGATGGTAAGAGTACGGGTGGGCATAGTACGGGTATGGCTGTTTCTTATCCACAGTGAGAGGTGGGGCTGGAGTCAGCTCTTCATCTTCCTCTTCAGGCTCAGGCTGTGGGGGAGGTGGAGGCACTCTTCCCTTGATGGGACGGGGTGGGTTATCAATGAGGCAGTCAGGATCCCAGTAGGGGTCACAGTCATACTCCATACCTTTATATACCATGGGTGCAGGGGGTGGAGGGGCAGATTTTTTGGGTAGGAGAGGGGCAGATATCTTGGGTGGGGGAGGATTCGGGGGTCCCTCCAGCTTGCAGGTGGGGTGGTAGCGGGGGTCACAGAGGACAGGTACGGATCCTGTGGGCAGGTAAACAATATGTGGCTTACAGAGAGGGTCCTTTGCATTGCACAGGTAAATCACATCTGCTTGGGACAGAGGTTGAGCATCAGGACCCTTTACTGGGGCTGGGGCAGGGCCTTTTTCTGGGGTAGAGGATGGGAACAGTTTGCAGTTTTTGTCTTTGGCTGGATCACATTTGGGCCGTGGTGGCAGGACTGGCATCCCGAGTTTGTTCTGGTAGTATGAGGCATTTGGACCATAAACATGTTCCAAGTGCCGCATTTGCTGGTAGAGCACCCTGATGCGGTCGATCTCATACAGCTGAAACAAGAGGGAAAAGGGGAGGGCAGAGAAATGTCCACATTCAACATGATATTTACCATTTTAAAAGCAAATATTTGGTATTTGCACTCTAAATCGACCCTTTTCTTCTCTTTTCTTGTTTATTTATAATAATTATTTATGTGTTGTTCTTTCTTCCGCTCTCACCCCTTCCGTGTGACCGATGCTGCTGTAGTAGCGGTAGTACGCCTGGAAGTCCGGCTGCTGACGGTGCCAGCGCGCGTCTAGACTGCGGCGCGGTCGCGCGCTTGAGAGAAAGTCGTTCGCTTTTTCCGAGTTTATGCTGACTGGAATAAACTCTGACACACACACGCAGGTAAAGAAGATGAGAGAAAACACACGCACGCACACACACATACAAATTCACCACCATCATTAGCTGAGAGGGATTTTTTTAGCCTTAAAAACATTTCATTAAGTTTATGTTTCTTAAACAAATTTCTTGATTTTACCTTTTTGTTGTATCTCATTCAGTAACGACTTTGCATCCAACCACCCTTAAAGCAAACACATTGATGAAATATAAGAATGTTCATAACACAAAAAATGTGAAAACGTTTTTAAAGAAATCCTTAGAAATGTAAGACGCATCCCAGACTCACGGGGCAGCAGCGTAAAGCAACACAGCATACAGACGAGCCTTACGTCCATCATGACTGTGGACACACACACCAACTAAAATTTATAACTAAACTATCATTAAAATCGTGGGTTTAAAAATCCATACGTCATTAACAATAATTTGACACTTTATTCTGGACCGATGCAAATAAGAGACTTACAACGTTTTTGGTTTTACGGCAATTGATCAAAAAGGTATTAAATCTAACATACATTAGTAGATATATGTAGATAGGCTATAACAGTAATCTGTAAAGTATATTAGGATTTTTGACCGTCTTTCAATCACTATGCTATAGTTCCAATATGTTTATTTTGGTTTATTTAACAAATTTTGTCATTTTTATAATGTAAAGTTGTCTTAACTTACCTTATGCACAACGACGCTCTTTACCGTAAAATATCACGAACAAGTGTGATTATATACTGGCTTCTATGTTAATCTAACAGGAGCAGGTAAGTTATTGGTTAGCTAGTCCCAGAGATGCCGCCTTCATCCCCCTCCTCCTCCTCTTCCTGAATAAATCAGAGAGCCCGAACTTTAAACTCATCCACGCTGCACTTTCTCCAGATTAACAGTAAAACCGCACATTGAAATGTTATAAGATAGGCTATAACCTCCAGGGAACTTCATCAGACCAACAAGGTTCAGGTCCAGATATATTTAAGCTGTGGCGTGGAAGAGATGAGCTTTACGTTTTACTAGTTTATCATTATAATTGCGGTCTTTGGCTAAATTAATAGTGCACTGCTGCCCTCACCTAGATGCCGTCTGTTCACCCGAACTGACGATTGTAAAACTGACAAAATATGTTCTACGGAAACCCCATAAAATGCAGAAAATTAAACGTTTGTCAATACCAGGTGTTTCATAAGGCGCAATAATAACGAGTTCGCTTCACATTCCAGATATTTTAAGAGCCTCATAATGGTTAACTACACTTGTCTTTTCTTGTGCTGGTTTAAACCGTATTACTTAAATTCCTCAATAATAATACACTTCGGTCCATTTTAAATAGACATGTGGCAAAGCTATCACGTTACATACCTGCTTATTACCTACACTACATTTCTCTAAACGACGGAAATGGAAGAATCTCGGGGGGGGGGGGGGGTGTCAAAATGACTCCAAGATTATTTTCATAGGATTTAAGGGAACCCAAGTTTCATGTAGAAATATCGACCAACTGCCCCTTTGCCTGCAGTGCCCTTTTGACCTTAATTTTAATAGGTCAGTTTAAAATCAGCAGTGACCTATAAATACTGCATTTGCATTCTGATTCGAAACGTGGAGGTAGTGAGAGTTTTTAATTGAAAACATCTTAATGGTATGGAATATGAATCATATTTTTTTTCTGTGTCAGTGTTAATTAAAAAAATAAAGCAGAATTGGTTACATAGGTTTCCATCTTCGTCTGTTTGTTAGTTTGGAGGCTTGTGTGTTTAGCAGTAAGATATTTTCCACTGTTGCGTTTAAAGAATATTAATTTTACAAACATTTTAACTCAAAGTCAAATAATCTTTAACACTTCACATTAAAGGTTCCGTGCGGCTGATACATTTATTTTAAATTTCTTTTGAAAGTTACAGATACCTCCAAGAGAAACAGAGAATGAAGAACTACAGAAACTGCGAGAGATAAAGGCAATGAAATCCTAACTAGCTAGATTTAAAAGAGCAGATATCTGATTCACAGCCTTTAGTTACTTCATCTAACTGCTGCTAGTCCCTCAGTCATCAAGCTCAAGTCTAACGCTAGGAGGAAGTGATCAAAGGGAGGGGTGATATGAGAGGAGGGGTGATATGAGAGGAGGGGTGATATGAGAGGAGGGGAGATATGAGAGGAGGGGAGATATGAGAGGAGGGGTGATATGAGAGGAGGGGTGATATGAGAGGAGGAGTGATATGAGAGGAGGAGTGATATGAGAGGAGGGGAGATATGAGAGGAGGGGAGATATGAGAGGAGGGGAGATATGAGAGGAGGGGTGATATGAGAGGAGGGGAGATATATGAAGTTTGGTGAATATTATTTCACTGCAATTACAGCTGCCAGTCTTTTTGGGGTTTGTCTCTACCAGCTTTGCCAGTTCTTCTTCGCAAAATATACGTACTAGTCAGATTGGACGGAGAGCATCAGTGAACAGCAATTTTCAAGTCTAGCCACAGATTCTCAATGGGATCTAGGTCTGGACTTTCTCTGGACCATTCTAACACATGAACATGTAGCTCTGGCTGTATGTTTGAGGTGGTTTTCCTGCTGGACCCTCTGCCCAGTCTCACATGTTTTGCAGCCTCAGACATGTTTTCTTCTAGCATTGTCCTGTATTTTGCTCCATCCAACTTCCCATCAACAAACCATCGTCCCGGCTGAAGAATCCTCACAGCATGACGCTGCCACCAATTCATAGTGGGTGTCGCGTTAACTTGAGGCATACCAGCACTACTCACATATTCACCTGACATCAAGAAAATCGACAGAGTACTTATTCTCCCAAATCAAATGGAAGAGGGAGAAAATAAAGGCTACCTTGTTGAAAGTGACAAACTGTACTTAATGACTTCAATCAACTTCTCAAAGAGGAGGAATAAAATGAAATTCGGTCAAAATCTTCATGGACAAGAGGTGAGATAAAAAACTCCTGATCCACTGACAAGGAGACAATTATTAAGTCAAGTAGCTAGCCTGTATGACCCAATAGGTCTTGTCACACCTGCTAAGCATAAGGGTGTCATTCTACTGGAAGCAGTACAACTCGAGGTATTTGGGACAAGCCATTATCTGGGAAGTTGAGAGAAGAAGCCATTCAGCTCTTTAAAGAATATATATGTCTCAGTAAAATCACCTTCCACAGAGGCCTCATACCAGTGAACTGGATTACAAAGCCTTGGGGAGTAACATTCTCTGACGGAAGTGACCTGAGCTATGGAGTTGTGGTGTACCTCAGATGGGAAACTGCACAAGGCGTAGAAGTCAGATTGGTTGAGTCTAAAGCAAAGCTCACACCATTCGATCAGAAAGGAGAACCAGTTAAAGCTGAAATTTGTGGTGCTGTCTATGCAGTCCAACTCACAGTCGTATGGCGATTGAACAATGGTTCCATTTACTGTATAGTCAAACCGTGTTGGGAGCAATCCAAAGAGATAGTTATGGGTATCAGACATTTTTTGCAAACAAAGTTGGAGAAATCCAGAAATCTGCATCTGTTAATGACTGGTTGTGGATCCCTGGGGACCTCAATGTTGGAGATATCATAACAAGAGGTGCAGCTCCAGACTCTCTCCAAGAGAATTCTGTGTGGCAGGGCGGACCCGAGTTTTTAAAGCAACCTGTAGAAAAATGGCCAAAAAAGTCTGTTAAAGAGGTCGCAGCCTATGCCAAAGAAGGCATAAACAGACTCCAAAGAAAATCCCTCTCTGCAGCTTTGACCAGGTCACAGGTTAAAAACAACAGTAATGGTGTAGTAGTGCAAAGTCCTTTGGTCACAGTCAAAGAAGAGAATGACCATAATTAGTTCAGAAGAAAGTGAATCCAAGATTCAAATTGAAAGACCACCAGCTGTTTGTGCAGTGAGAAATCTCATTGATACAAGGAAATTTCATAACTTAACCAAGTTACTTAGAGTCATTGCTTGGGTGTGGAGAGCTATAATGAAATGATACTTACAGAAAATTCAGTCACAGCCTCAAGAAAGCCAAAGTGGGAGGTAATTTCTTCAAAGTCCAAAATCAAACAAGCTACACTTACTGTCAGAGAGTGTGAAGATGCACAAAGGGATCTTTTCCTTGCAGCTCAAGAAGGTGCAGCTTTTCAAGATACCACCCTCAACAGACTTACTGTGTACAAAGATGTAGAAACTGGACTTTTGGTTTGTGGAGGAAGATTTCTTTAATGAGGAAAAAAAACCACTGTTCCAATCTTGCCTTATGATGCATGGGTATCCACTCTTTTAGCTCAAGAAGCCCACAGTGCAAACTATGAAGAAATTGCAGGTACACTCCTTTGGAGGAAGAAAGCCTGGGTAATAAAAGGCCAGAAATTGGCCCAGAAGATTGTTGATAGCTGTGTGATGTGCAGAAAATTCAGAACCAAGAAATGTCAGCAGATCATGAGTGACCTTCTGACTGAGCGAATAACACCAGCCATACCGTTTGAATACACAACAGTGGATTTATTTGGGCCTTATGAGGTGAAGGATGAGGTGAGGAAGAAAGTAAAGCTGAAGGTGTGGGGGATGGTCTTCTGTTGTATGGCGTCACGAGCTTTGCATGCAGATGTCGTTAGTGACCAGTCGTCTGAAGGCTTCCTGCTGGCCTATAAGAGATTCATAGCATTGAGAGGGCACCCGAGGAGAGTTTGGTCCGATCCTGGAAAGAACTTTGTAGGTGCCCGACCTGCCCTCAGAGTAGAGGTCTGCACTCCCGCAGTAATCCTGCGGGACCCGTCAGAATATCTTGCGGCGCGGGACATAATTTAATTGTTATTGGCGGGAGCGGGAGTTTAATTAGTCCAGGCGATGCGGGAGCGGGACCACATATACATGTAGAAAAATCCCGCAAATTAATAAATAGTCTAGAAAACTATAATAATAACAATGCAATGATTTCCATGCATAAGGAACAGAATGAAAACAACTAATCATTCAGTAAGTAAGCAATAAACTAATTCAAAATATTGGCTAAGCAACTGATCACGTGAGCATGAAGTGTGCGTCATTTTGTCATTTTGATACCGAAATGGCAGAGACTGTAGATGGTCAACCAGGTGGAAAGTGTGTGGAAAATTCAATTAAAACAGGCAAATACACCACAATTAAGCCAACTATAGGAAAGTCTGATGTATGGAGGTCATATTCCATTGTAATTAATGGAGATGGAAATCATCTACCATTTGCTTGTTGTGATAGATGTCAGAAAGTGTTGGTGTACGTCACCTGACGGCATGTGTTTGGACTGTGGTAAGAAATGGGACAGCGCAATCCATCGCTATATTGCTGTTTTAATAAATACATAAGAAAATTTAAAGTACTAAATTTAATTAATTCAATTCATATTAGGATTGCGGGCGGGGGCGACAGAAATGTGTATGTGGCGGGCGGGTGCGGGATTAAAAAAGGCGATTTTTTGGCCGGTGCGGGCGGGAGTGGGATTAAAACAAGCGGGAGCGGGCGGGGTGCGGGATTAAAAAAAACGATTTTTTGGCGGGAGCGGGCAGGAGTGGGATTAAAACAAGCGGGAGTGGGATTAAAAAAGCAGTCCCGCGGAGACCTCTACCTCAGAGGACTCTACTTCATGGAACAGAATGGAGTTGGAAATTTCACCCAGATGATCCACCCATACGAATGGAGCTGCGGAGGTAGCTGTGCATACAGTAAAACGTGCTCTACACAGCTTGAATGAGGATGGATGCTTTACATGGAGTGAGTTCCAAACCTTCCTCTACATGGCCACTAACCTTGCCAATAGACCCATAAATGCAAGAACCCAGAGCCGGGAGGACTCTGTAGACTATGTCAGCCCAAATACACTTCTGCTTGGAAAAACTTTGAGTTTGAGGGTTACTCTTATAAACGGCTGAGAGCCATCCAAACTGAAGTTGACTGGTTCTGGAGGAAATAGAGCCAGTTAGCAGGACCCAATCTATTTGTACGAAGTAAGTGGCACACCACACACAGGAATGTACATGTACATGTATATGTAGTGTAGGTTGGAGATGTACATGTCCAAACCTTCCCCAGTTATCTAGTTCCAACTATGAAACCTGGTCAAAGAGAGAAAGCAAAGAAACCCTTAACCAAAATTCCTGCTACAGTCCTTCATAGGGACGTCAGACAAGTTGTTGCTCTACTACCCATAGAAGAACAAAAGCAATAAAGAAATCAAGACAGAATTAGTAGCTGTGCTTCTACAACTGGTATGACCTCCATGGATTCTAGAACCAGGAGGTCAAGTGGGAGGTGTCACGTCAACTTGAGGCATACCAGCACTACTCACATATTCACCTAGCCCAGGGGTGGCTACTTTTTTTTCCTGTGTTATGGCAAAGAGCCACATCATACTTGTAAATTGTTGATTGGGGGGGGTTGGCGAGTGTAGACTGTTGACGGGGGGGGTGTAATGGAAAAAAAATAAGTATTATATCACCAGTACTTGGCGAATTAGTAACTTGTGTGAGCGTGTGAAGACAGTCAAATGCGTGTTTTCCACTACGCCAGTTTTAAAGTATTAGCAGGGTTGCCAACTTTTCAAGATCACTTGGAGTGAGATTTGAACCTAACCGGGGGGGCAACGTAACTTGTTACCGGCCGGGGTGTAAAATGGACACAAATTAAGTATTATATCGCGATCGATCGATCGCCAGTGGTTGGCGCCAGAGCGAACTAGTAACTCATTGAATCATAGATATGGATCAGAAGTAAATAAACTAGATTTTTTTCGGCGTGAGAAATTGGATGTGTGGCGTGAGAGCGTGTGAAGACGGTCAAATGCGTGTGTCTCACGCTCAATGCGTGAGAGTTGGCAACCCTGGTATTAGCAGCTTGCTAGGCTTGTAAACAAACCGCGCAGCACAAAGATGTAGCAGTGTGTCGCCCCCAGAGTTGATGAGGTAACCGGGCCACGACACAGACCGTTAGTGCAGGTGAGAGTGCGGACCGGCTGGGGAGCCTGGTGAGGACTTTTACTTTCTGAACCTGGAATTGACACCTCTGAGAGCCGCAGGTTGGCCACTCCTGACCTAGTCATTCACTTGAACATATAACATTTAAAACCTGCAGGGGGCAGAAGTGAGTGTTAGCTACTAGGAAGTTCCCAAGGTAGCTAAAATGTGCACCTAATTAAAAGAAATGTTTGTGACTGTGAACAAAGTAGTACACAGAACAACGGAGTACACAGGACAAACATGAGAGATCGCTCAGCTCACAGTCAATATGCAACTGGTAAGAGAGATGACTGAAGGGTGATATTAAGGCTGTTGTAAACTGTCTGCTTGGTTTGGGAATGAAGTATGTACAACTTCTCGGTCCTGACATGTTGTAATGCAGTGTTTATCTGTTCATATTTAAAGGTTTTCAACCTAAGTGATTAAATTAAGTGACTGGCCTACTGGCAGATACTGAATCTGATGAGGAGGATAAACTGGGGAAACAGTCTTTTCCAGGTCTGCCTGCTGCTATCTTCTTCTTCTTTTGGCAATTCCCGTTTAGGGGTCACCACAGCGGATCAAACTTCTCCATCTAGCCCTGTCCTGAGTGTCCTCCACTGACACACCAGCCATTCCCATATCCTCTACCACTGCATCCATAAACCTCCTCTTAGGTCTACCTCTCCTCCTCTTGCCTGGAAGTTCCATCCTCAAGACCCTCCTACCAATATACCTCCTCCCTCCTCTGTACATGTCCAAACCATCTCAATCTCGCTTCTCTAACTTTATCTCCAAAACATGCTACATGTGCTGATCCTCTAATAAACTTTGATCCTATCCTTCCTCGTCACTCCAAATGAGAATCTCAACATCTTCAACTTAGACACCTCCATCTCCCTCACCTGTGTCTTTGTCAGTGGCAAAGTCTCCAGTCCATATAACATAGCAGGTCTCACTACTGTCCTATAGATCTTTCCTTTCATTCTAGCAGACACCCTTCTATCACAGATCAACCCAGACACTTTATGCAATCCACACCACCCTGCCTGCACTCTCTTCTTTACTTCTCTTTCACTTCCTCCATTACTCTGTACCCTCAATCCTAAGTAGGTAAACTTGTCAACCTTCACCAAATCAACTTCTTGTAACTGGACCTGTCCATCGTTTTACTCCTGCTCACTTTCATTCCCCTGCTCTCCAAAGCATATCTCCATCTTTCCAAGCTCACCTCCACCTGCTCCCTACTCTCACTACAGATAACAATGTCATCAGCAAACATCATAGTCCAAGGGGACTCCTGCCTTACCTCGTCCGTCAGTCTGTCCATGACAATTGCGAACAGGAAGGGACTCAGGGCTGATCCCTGACGTAGTCCTACTCCCACTTTAAACCCGCCTGTCATTCCTACCGCACTCTCTGCTGTCACTGTTCTCATACATCTCCTGCACCACCCTCACATACTTTTCTGCCACTTTTGACATACAATACACAGCTCCTGTCTTGGTACTCTATCATAAGCTTTCTCCAAGTCAACAAACACACAATGTAACTCCTTCTGTCCTTCCCTATACTTCTTCATTAACACTCTCAAAGCAAAACATAGCATCTGTGGTGCACTTAGCTGGCATGAAACCATACTGCTGCTCACAGATCTCTACCTCTCCTCTAAGCCTAGCTTCCACTACTCTTTCCCAGATTTTCAGGCTGTAACTGATCAACTTTATTCCCCTGTAATTACTACAGCTCTGAACGTCGCCCTTATTCTTGAAAATCGGCACCATTATGCTTCGTCTACACTCCTCAGGCATCTTCTGACCTTCGAAGATTCTGTTAAATAACCCAGTCAAACACTCCACTGCTGTCTCTCCCAAACATTTCCATGCCTCCACTGGAATATCATCCAGTCCAACTGCCTTACCACACTTCATTCTCCGAATTGCAGCCCTTACTTCCTCCTTGCTCACCTGGGGCACTTCCTGATTCACAACCTCTACCTCTTCTAACCTTCTTACCCTTTCATTCTCTTGATTCATCAGTTCCTCAAAATACTCCTTCCACCTTCCCAAGACACTCTCCTCACCAGACAACACATTTCCATCTTTATCCTTTATCATCCTAACCTGCTGCACATCCTGCCCATCACGGTTTCTCTGTCTGGCCAATCTGTACAGATCCTTTTCCTCTTCCTTAGTGTCCAACTTCTCATATAGCTTGCTATATGCCTTCTCTTTAGCTTCTTCCACCGCTCTCTTTGCCTTACGACACATCTCCTTGTACCTCTGTCTACTTTCTTCATCTCGCTGAAAATCCCAATTCTTTTTTGTCAACCGCTTTCCTCTCAAACTTTCCTGAACTTCCTCATTCCACCACGACTCCTTGTCTATCTTCCTCTGTCCTGAGGTCACACCAAATACCTTCCTAGCCACATCCCTCACTGCATTTGAAGTCTCATCCCAGGTATCCAGAACACCACCACCATTACTCAGTACCTGCCTCACCCCATCCCTGAATTTTACACCACAGTCCTCATCCTTTAACTTCCACCACCTGATCTTAGGTTCCGCTCTCACTCTCTTCCTCTTCTTCACCTCCAAAATCATCCTATACTGTCTCCTGGTAACACCTTGCAATCACTAACCTCTTTCAGGTTTTGTCTCCTACAGAGGATATAGTCAACCTGTGTGCATCTTCCCCCACTCTTGTACGTTACCCTGTGCTCTTTCTTTTTCTTAGTGTTAACTAAAGCCATCTTTATACTTTTAGCAAAATCTACCACCATTTGTCCTTCCGTATTCCTCACTTTAACACCATATCTACCCAACACCTCATCACCACTGTTCCCTCCACCAACCTGTCCATTTAAATCTGCTTCAATAACCACTCTCTTCTTCAGGAACCTGCAAAACAACTTCATCTAACTCTCTCCAACTCTCTTTTCTCCTCCACCTACCTTAGGAGCATAAGCACTGATGACATTCATGATCTCCCCATCAATCTCCAACTTTACACAGATCACCCTGTCACTTACTCTCTTTACCTCCACTACATACATCCTTCAGAATTACCCCTACTCCATTTCTCTTCCTGTCTACACCATAATAGAAGAGTTTGAAGCCACCGCCAATGCTCCTGGCCTTGCTCCATTTCCACTTGGTATCCTGTACACACAGTATATCTATCTTCCTCCTCTCCATCACATCAGGTGGTTCCTGGAAAAGACTAAGATTAATAAAACTTCAAAGAATAGGAAGCACTTGAGTTGTCCCATTGTGTCTGAAAACGAAGCAACTAGGCTCTTCAAGTTTGAGCAAAACTGATATAACTTGACAGTGGGGATGGTGTGAGATGTTACAAATTCCATCACATAGCATTTTACATTAGTTGTACTGTGGACAAATACTCCCACCTGACCTGTGGATGTCTGTAGCTTCTCCAATTAGTGCTTTCCTTGTCTGGGCCATCAGTTCAGGTGGACGGCCATGTCTCGGTAGTTTTGCAGTTGTGCCATATGCCTTCCATTTTCAAATTGAACAGTGGTTTATGAGATGTTCATAGCTTGGGATGTTTTTATAACCAAACCCTGCTTCACTCTTCTCCATAACTTCATCCCTGACATATCTGGCGTTTCATGGTGCTGTTTGATCAATAATGTTCTCTATCAAACCTTCACAGAATAGCTGTAGTTATGATTTAATTACTCTACTGGATCAAGGTGGGCTCTTATTTACGAATTAGGTAACTTATGAAAGCTACTGGTCACAATGGATTTTATTTAAGGAAGAACAATTCAAAATTGTTAAAATTCGAACATTATGTATCAGTTTATTTTCACTTATCACAATTGCTTCTTGTTGGTCCATCACATAAAATACCAATAAAATACAAGCAACTCTGTGGGTGTAATATGAATAAACGTAGAAAAGTTAAAGGGGTATGGATACTTTTGCAAGGCATTGAATGCAATGGATCTAAACTGTATATAATGCAGTACATATAGTATTTAAACTAACATTTGTCTTAAAATGAGTTATGATTTAATTAATAGACTTAAGAGAACAAGGATCACCCGCGGACATGAAGCAGGTTCCTGCAGAATTGAAGCTTGCTACACCAGCACTGTTGTATCCAGGTAAAATA
Source organism: Brachyhypopomus gauderio (assembly GCF_052324685.1). NCBI lineage: Eukaryota > Metazoa > Chordata > Actinopteri > Gymnotiformes > Hypopomidae > Brachyhypopomus > Brachyhypopomus gauderio. Next base: position 15,594,906 of record NC_135212.1, read on the forward strand.
CATTCAACAAACCTCATTGAAATTGATTGTTCCTTAAATATTTATTGTCATAGTCTAAGGAACATTTACCCCAAATATAAGTCTAGCGCCACAACTGCTCTTTAGCACAGCGTTTACCAAACCTTCAGACATCGGAATCAGTAGAGTGTGTTGACTGTCAAATAGCCACAGAGTCCCATCATATTTATCATAATACTGAAGACACTCAGATCACAAACATATTTACACATTTTATTATTTAACATAGACTGATGTCTTTTATATTAAAAAGGTAAGAAAAATTAAACGTGATTAGCAATAAGGATGCCAATTCATCAAGTTAACTTCACCTTCAAGAAAATACGAAGACAAAACTTTCACCTATATAATGGATCTGAGATGTAGAAGCAGGGCAATGTTCACACAAAGGTGATGCGTGTGCGCGCCTGGTTGATCTGCCACACGTTGAGCTCTTCATACTCATCCAAGGCAGCCTGAAACTGGGCTGGAGTGAAACCACGGGACACACAACGGTGCTCCGCCTCGGGCAACCGCACAGCCTTCACCTTACCCCCCTCTCCAGACAACTCCCTCACCAGAGAGAAGATCACATCCGCTGGCCGCTGGGTCCTACACACACACACACACACACACACACACACACACACACACACACACACACACACACACACACACACACACACACACACACACACACACACACACACACACACACAGTCATATGCTGCTACAGAAAAACTTTACATCTCCAGATAAATAAAAAAGATAGGTGGACATGTACAATACCAAAGAACACGATTTTAAAATATTTGTACTTTAGATAGATATACTTTATTGATCCCAGAGGGAAATTGTTATTATTATTTAAACTTAATGCATAGTTTTAATAAATATAGTAAACCTTGTTAAATGTTCTTGATTGGATTAACTGTGAACTGTGCCACTGTCACCAACCAAGTGCTACCTGTGTCTGTGCCACAACTGTGCTACACTGTGTTCAAGATCAGCTAGTGTAGGGTCAGGTTAGAATTAACCAACCCTAGTGTACCCAGCTGTAGGGTTGGGTTAGGGTTAACTAACCCTAGTGTACCCAGCTGTAGGGCTGCACTGCATGCACACGTGTCACATAGATGTGTGAAAGGAAAAGGGGAGGAAAAAAGTTCAGCTTGAGGGGGATTTTAAGGGTCAAGACTGCAGTTTCTGCACGGAAGCATAAAAATTCCACAAAATTTACTGGTGTAAAGTGGGAGGGGGTGGGGGTGCGCACAGAAACCCCTGCTGGGTCTTTCCTTTAAAAAATAAAACACTGCTTGGAAGTTATAGACAGAGACAAAACTACACTGGGGTGTGTATAGACCTACCTGGTGGTGGTTGATTTGTCAGGCTGCAGTGAGTCTTTGCTCATCTCCATTAGTCTCATGGCTTCGTTCACATCCTCCTTCTCCACAACATCAACCATCCGCAATCGTGCCTATCCAACACACAGATAAAATCAACTACTGTGCCTGGGCTGCACGCTACAGAGCAGCACACATACAGAGTCACATGGCCATACTTCGTAATACACCTGGCGCTATAAATGAGGGTCAGCAGGGTGTCAGTTGAGGGGGCTCCCACGGAGAGTTGTGCCGGCACTGTCAGACCGAGACAAGTGCAATGCCTTATGGGAAAATCAGCAATTGCCCAAGTCTCCGCCTCTCAACACCAGCTAACCTCTCTACAGGACACATCCAACAGTAAAGCTCCTCCTCTTTGTGGGAGAAGCAGTTCGAGGCCCAGTCAGTTTTGCATGGGTTTGCACAGCGATTCTGATGAAGGCTGACTGCCCACCCCGCAAAGCTGACCGCTACCACGACAACAGCAAGACGAGAGAAGAATCCGCATAAATCATCAGTATGATGGGGTGTGTGCACACTCACACTCAAAATGATACTACAATGAGACTTGGGTTCTAGTACCCAGAAAATGCAGCTTGCGCAATATGCTCCAGAAAACTCAAAAAAGGTCCAAATAAAACCAGGAAATAATCACCAGCAGGAAACAGACTAAAAACAAACAAACCAACCCCACAAGCGTCTTAATTCAGATTAGACCAAACTAGATAATACACAGTGGTGCAGGCCTGGTGGCAGCTTCTCTGAACAATGGAGAGTCAGTCTCAACGATCTCATTGAGATGAAAGAATTCAAGAAAACCAGCAGCAACCACATCACAGTGTGGGAATAAGTGCACAAGCCAAAGGAGACATGCGAGTTCAGAACACGGAGGACACAGCAGCTGAGACAGAAGAGCAGCGTATGGTGGACGTGAACGAGAGAGAAAGACCTGGTGGTGTCCCAGACACCAAAATACATGAACACATGTCACTCAAGCCTAGTGCAAAGTAGCTCATTCAGTACTCAATTATACACAAGTCCAAATATATAGCAACAGATCCTCTTTCATGTTTGAGTGATGATTCTTGGCCGTTTGATTTGTGTTAAGTCTGCTATGCTGCTGTGTCTCTGTAAGTGCTGATTCTGCAGTAGACGTATTCAACTACCTGCACAAACAGCACTTTTAAAACCCAGCAGCCCATAGAACACCCCCCCCCCCCCCAACTTAAACACCAATGTTCCACCAGTAGTTCAGCTGTGGTCCTCAGCTGAAAGTGCAAGAACCTTTACTTGATCCCAACTAGGGCTGCCATGATTAGTCGACTAGTCACGACTATGTCGACTACTAAAATAGTCGACGACTAATTTATTAGTCGATGCGTCGTTTTTTTCCTCTCCAAACTGCTGCGACAGTTTCCACTGCTGCGTCTGCGTTTCTGTCCTTGACGCACATGCGCAGTAGGGGAAACCGGGGTAGACAGTTGACGACATCCCAAGACGTTATACAGACAGGTTCTGGTATCGTGGCTACCCGGCTACGGAACTCAAAAGTGCGGGATCATTTTCGGGTTCCGAAACGCGTGCAATATCTGCAAGGCAGAACTTGCCTTCCACGGCAGCACAACCGCGATGTACGAGCATGTACCTGAAGCATGTTGTGGCATTGTGACAACAATGATGAATAGGGACCGTCATCTCTGTAATCTAAATTGCTAGTTAGCTGCTAAAGTTACCATAAACAGAGCGTTAACTTAGTACTTACTTATCGCAGGGTTGCCAAGTTTTCAAGATCACTTGGAGTGAGATTTGATCTTGGGGGGGGGGGGGGGGGGGGGGGGGGGGTTGTGACCTCCATGGATTCGTGGGAGGTGTCACGTCAACTTGAGGCATACCAGCACTACTCACATATTCACCTAGCCCAGGGGTGGCCACTTGTAAATTGTTGATTGGGGGGGGGGGGGGGGGGGGGGGGGGGGGGGGTTGGCGAGTGTAGACTGTTGACGGGGGGGGGGGGGGGGGGGGGGGGGGGGTGTAATGGAAAAAAAAAGTATTATATCACCAGTACTTGGCGAATTAGTAACTCGTGTGAGCGTGTGAAGACAGTCAAATGCGTGTTTTCCACTACGCCAGTTTTAAAGTTGGGTTGTCAACTTTTCAAGATCACTTGGAGTGAGATTTGAACCTAACCGGGGGGGGCAACGTAACTTGTTACCGGCCGGGGTGTAAAATGGACACAAATTAAATATTATATCGCGATTGCCAGTGGTTGTTGCCAGAGCGAACTAGTAACTCATTGAATCATAGATGTGGATCAGAGGTAAATAAACTAGATTTTTTTTTCGGCGTGAGAAATCGGGTGCGTGAGCGTGTGAAGACGGTTAAATGCGTGCGTCTCACTCTCAATGCGTGAGAGTTGGCAACCCTGCTTATCGCTGTAGCTGTAAAAGTTAACATTAGTGATGGCGATTTGTTTCATTAGCCTTAGCACACATTCGTGTATTTTCTGTAACGTCAGTGAGACCAAAACTTTATTTTTGTGAATAAAAATCAGGTCCCTACCTAATTTGATTTAAATGTAACGAAGTTTGATGCCAGAGACTAATGAAAGAAAGAAAAACCTAAAAAAAATTATTTATTAATGTAGGCCTATTTATTTTTGTTTTTTAAGGCAGTGCCTTATCCTTATTTTAATAATTGTTTGTTGCAACAAGCTGCACATTTCATTAAAGGTTTAATGAACCATTATCTTAATTGTTTTTATTTTTAGTTATAGCTGAAATCTAATGATGGTTATGTAATAGCAGTTGCATTCTAGTGTATGTTTTATATTCAATTAACGTACAATCCAACTAGTCGACTAATCGTAAAAATTAATCGGTGATTAGTCGACTATTAAAATAATCGTTTGTGGCAGCCCTAATCCCAACCTCAACTACAACAAACGCCGACCTCTTGTTCTCTGTGATCCAATTGGCTACTTGGAGGAAGGTGTCAATAAGATCTCTGAGCAGCCCAATGCCAACCACTCCAACGGTGACTACGCCCAGCGTGTGGCAGAAGTGCCCACACTGCGGTAGAAGACACACACTACCTGCACTGTAAGCACTTTACCACACACTGGTCTCACTGACACCCCCATCTGGACTCAAACACACTGACAAGGTAGAAGAGACTTGCATACGTGACACCACATTCACACGGGTCTCACCAGCGCTGTGGACAGGCGGAGTATAGATAGAAGTGTGCGGGCAGAGGTGAAGGTGGTGTCTTTACTGACACGGGCCTCCTTCCTCATCTCCACATACGCAGCCGTGATGTAATCAGCTAGAGCCTCAGGAACCACGGGCTGCCTCTTTTTACACTTGTTCAAATAACGTCTGGAGACACACAAGGAGAAAGGGGAGGGGCAGAAAAGGAGTTTTTCCAAATTACATCATTGAGAAAATGAAGACACCCCCAGTAACGTGAGGACGCACAGACTGTGGTCATGGTTGGTGTGTACCCTAGGGTTAGGGTTAGTGTGTACCCTATAACCCTGTGAGCGTCTCACCTCATGAGCTTCATGTCGATGGGGGAGAAGTGTGTGGGCGGCTGCCTGCAGTGCTGGTGCACGTAGGTGATATGCTGAGCCAGGCGCAGGTCGTTATCGGCATCCGGTTTGTCCTGGATGAGCCACAGCAGGTCAAAGCGGGACAGAAGTGCGGCTGGCAGCTGGATGTTCTGCTCGATACTCTTACGTGGGTTGTACCGCCCATACGCAGGGTTAGCTGCTGCCAAGATTGAACAGCGTGCGTTCAGAGAGGTCATAATCCCAGCCTGAGATAGAGGGGGGGAGGGGGGTGTTCAGAGAGGTCATAATCCCACCCTGAGATAGAGGGGGGAGGGATGTTCAGTTTGTTCTTTTTCTGTTCTTTTCAGCTTGTATGACCAGCTGGTCCTTGTTACCTTGGCGATAGATATGGTCTGCTGCTCCATTACTTCGTGAATGGCTGTGCGGTCAGCGTCGGCCATCTTGTCAAACTCATCAATGCAGCACACACCAAAATCCGCCAGCACGAGAGCCCCGCCCTCCAGGGTCATCTCCCCAGTAACCGGGTCACGCATAACTGCTGCCGTCAAACCCACACCAGAGGAGCCTCGACCAGTAGTGTACTGACCTGGAGTGATGGTGGAGAAGGGAGTCTAGACACTGCAGTAAACATTGAGAAAGAAATGTGGAGGGATGCTGGGACACTCACTGCGAGGTGCAAGTCGGTCAATGTAGGACAACAGTTGAGATTTGGCCACACCAGGGTCCCCCATCAGACAGATGTTAATATTACCTACACACACAGGAAAATGTAAATACCTGCTCGAGCAAGTTAACCAATTTAGCCACTGCATCTATACTGGTGACTGGGGGGGTTCTCTGACCTCTGATCTTCATCCCACGAGGGGCCTGCTCAACTCCACCCACCAGCAATAGCAGTAGAGCTTTCTTCACATCCTCATGGCCATAGATTTCTGGGGCAATCGAACCCGACAACTTCTCATAGAAGTCTTCCTCTACACACAGACACAGAGGTTATGCACCACCCAACTCTGCTAGACCAAGGTGTTTACATCAACAGAAACGCAGGACACTGCTACAGTTTTACAGTAACAGCTCAACAAATACATAAATCATTTACTTAGTTAACAGCTTTGGACGGGAACCTTAAGACCAACTCCAAGATTATCAATGAATGTAGTGAGGCTTCATGTCAGTAGCATGAACATAGTGGCCCTACAGTGTGATATTTCACTGTAAAGAGAGCAGTCAAGAATGAGCTTTCTACAGCCCCACACACAAACCTGTGATTTGTCTTAACTCTTCTTCACTCAGTTCCTCTGTGCCAAGTTCATCATCCTCAGTTTTATTCATGAGTGTAATACAGTGAACCTCCAGATAGGTCTCAGACAGCAAACCCTGAGAGAACGAGAGGAAACCTGCAGTGCTGTCTGGTGTTTAAATTGACGCAAGTATGTAACACCCAGGTCAGAGAAAGATATGCCTGATATGAAGAGATCATGTGTTTCAATGTTGGCGGGTCTCTGAAGTTCATAATTGATGAAGAACCTGTTGCCCCGTTCAGTATGGTGAGGTATGTTTACCTGCACAGCCTGTCGGAAACCAGAGCGAAGGAGAGGGAGGAAGACTCCAGAAACAGCCACGTGATCTCCAGGCTGTGCCATACGCGTGTTTTCTCCACGTGCATACAGAGTCATACTGCGTGGAATATTCCCCACAGGAACCTGGTCACTCTGTTTAAAAATACATTTTGTCAAAAGGGAGTAAAAAATCACATCAACTGTGATGTCAGGACTGGTATCACATCATCTGTGATGTCAGGACTGGTATTTTACCCACATGCTCCTGGATGCGCAGCTCCTGAAACTTGATGAACTTTGACCCCCGTGTCTGCAGGTAGAGGCGTCCCCCTGACTTGTTAGTGACACACTCCTGACTAGGGCACATTATGAGTGGCATGAAGCTTGGAGACGCAATCTGCAAGAAGAGGGTCAACAGGTCACACAATACTGAACACTGATACAATACTTGGCCAAGTTAGGCAATGCGGGGAGAAAAGAAACCTAACAAACAAAACCCCAAGTACCGGTTGGTAGGTCTCCGCTCCACACTGGTCACATGTATATGTAGCAACAGCCATCATGGGCTTGACCTCAGTTGCCCTGGTAACGATGCCCCTGACGGTAACAAGTTTGCCAATGTGATCTGCCTTGACATCCCGTACGACCTCTGGTTTAGATGTGGAGGGAGGACGAAAATATACCTCACTAGAGAGAGAGAGAGAGAGAGAGCACCCATTAGTTTCCCTTATTTTAGGAACAAGAGGCTGTATTAAACTTGCATACAACAAAACATTGTTTAGTTTTGCTTTTCATCATTTACGTGCACGACCTTTGGCCCCTTCCTAATGGCAGACAAAAGGACAGACCATTCAGATTCAGAGATTGAAAACTTACCAAACCACCATTGCGAATAAGCAAACCACACACACACACACACACACACACACACACACACACACACACACACACACTAACTGGACTCACTGCTCTAGTGAAGCCCTGCTCCCTCATTGTGTTTGCAGAATATGGGAGAATATACAGGTGCATCTAAATAAATGAGAATATCATCAAAAAGTTCATTTATTTCAGTAATTTAATACAAAATGGGAAACGCATATATTATATAGATTCATGACAGAGATCCAAGTGTTCAAATCACATTCAAAATCGTCAAATTTTTATGATTTTGGGTTTTCATTGGCTGTAAGCCATAATCAACATTAACAAAAATAATCACTTGAATTAGATCACCATCATGACTCTATATAATACATGTGTTTCACTTTTTGTATTGAATTACTGAAACTTGATATTCTAATTAAATGAGATGCACCTGTAATGTTCAGGTGTGTTAAGGTCTACAGCAAAATAATGTAACGAAAAAAAAAAACTACAGCATTGTCAATTTATTCCCAAGTGAAGAATATTCATATTAAAAGGGTTGTTCAGAAACACCGTTCAGAAATGGGCTGCAAAGAAGTTTTTTTGGTTTTGTGGCAAAAAAAATTTAATAACAGGCTAGAAATGAATTCATTACAAGTAAAACAAGATATAGAATATTTTCATCCTTGAGTTTTGTTTCCTGAACCCAGGACCGTTTTCTTTGAGAGTTCAGTACATATGAATGGGAGACTGGGAGCTACCAGAGAACTGGTATAACTGGTCTTTGGCTCTCTGCAGCAGCTTCTGGCGCCACCTGGTGGTGCGTTTTGGAACACGGCTGCTTCATCACATCATCTCACGTTTTAGGTTGGCAATAGCCTGGAAGGACTGAAGTGATTTTCATGCATGCTAGGCATGAATGTCCCATGATATCACACTGCCACAGTAAATGTCTAATAAAACATTTTCATAGGACTGGAACAGAGTTACTGTAATAAGATAACCTTTGTATTGCTTGTACTGAGAACGTTATGCTGTGCTGCATAGCTAAAAACCCATACGAGAACAACTCCATTGCATGGACTCCTGCACAGGGAAACGTGTCCAAACACCCCTTAAATATTTTTATCCAAGGAAAAGGAAAGCCAGTAAACACATTAAAATGCATGCAATTATATATGGAATATGTATTACATATATTACAAGTTACATTTGTACTACATTACATAAGTATTACAGTATTACCAAACTGAGACCCGTAATAGTCCAGGACATCAAAACTCCCATTAACAGACGGCAAATTGCACAAAACACAAATGAAAAAATTATGGGCTGCTTAAGAAGCTACAAGATCATCACAGTACAAAACATTAATTGTACTGAAAACACAGTGTACTGGAAGACAATAATAATTTAAGAGGATCTAAAAATCTTTTCCAGGGGTTTTTTCTAATTTCACCCCAGAAAGTGTCTCACTGAGCAAGAAGAGCTGAAGAAGCGTAGACAGAGATCCAAGCACATAAGGTGTTTAGTCTGCACACTGGTGGTGGTTAGGTCACTGCACATTCTTACATGCGCATCATCTTGTTCAAGTGTTATCTTTACAGTATTCATGTGTACGGTTAGACAGTGTGTGGAAGTCTGGTGGGAATGTAAAGAACAGACTCGGTTGGAACACGAACCCTTTACGCTTAAATATAAATTCTAAACTAAACATGTCTAATATGTACAAACATATCCAACAGGTGCAGAGACTCACAATCTCCTCATGAGGTCCACAGGGTATTGGTTCCTGGAGTCACGCACGTCTGCAGGATCACAACCTCTTGTTTCCATCATCAGACGGTGTTCAATGTAAACATCCAATGCATCTTTTGCCACCACCTGAAACATTTAACACATCCACTGGTTGAAGAACAAACGTCAGACTGCACGGATTAGAAACAAATGTCTTTTCTCAAAGTCTGAAATTTTCAAAATAAACAAGTTAACCCCATCATGAAGGAGTCTTGAGAAAGACTGTGTGGTTTCACACTATTGCTCATTTTAGAGGGGGACTACTTTGATAATCAAACGGACAAGTTTTCAAATAACCAACTATGAGCTGTGACCAGTACTTGGATATTCTAAAGCTCAACATGACATTCTGCAGAACTCTTGCACAAGGACCATAATTAAACAGAAAACAGCCGAACAATACGTATTCATTTAAAAACATAACCCAAATGGTTCTAGGTTATATAGTTATATTTTCTAGTAAGTGTGCTTGGTGTGAACGGCGTTGAATGGGGATGTGCACACCTCTCGTTCACGGTACTCAGGAAGTAGCTCATGTATGGCATCTGCGAACAGTCCAGTGTAGCGTTTAGTGTTCTCACACACACTCTCCACCAGCTGAGGGTCTTCTTCTGCTACATCATCCAGATCCACCACCAATGCCACCTGCTCTCTGTGTGCCAGAGCCACCTACACACACCAATACCCAAACCAGTGAAGTATATTTATACATGCTTGCAGACAACACATACCTTTACAAAAAAAATTTTTCTTCATAGGACAGAAATCAGAGGAAGGTCAAAATTCACTCACCAGTTGAGCTCCATATTTAAACACTTTTTTTCCAGATTCATCATCTTTGTAGAATTCTTGCAGGAACTGCTTACACTTCTCTGTGTGCACACACAGACACAAACTCAACAGCACAATCACAGCACATAATAAAGACAGAGACAGCAAGTCAATAGATAGATAAAGATTCTCCTCATGTTGAAACCAATCTCATGTTTTATTTCTGAGGAATAAACACATTGCACAAGCAAACGAGACTCACTAAAATCAGGGGACAAAATCTAGACTCTTAAGAGTTCATCCATTGACAAACATCACGTGATGTACGCCTCCCACAGACAGAGGAAGTACCAACAAAGTGCATTAAGAGACACAACCAAAACAAACGGGGAAAAAACAACCCAACTTCAGATCGTTTTAAAATCTACATATTTAAAGCAAAGACTAGCATACATGTCCGAATACGATTTACACTACGCACGTACACTACATCCAATGGAAACAAATAAAATGCATTACTTAATAAATAAGTGTGCATGCATTCAAAAACCGTATATAACCGGGGCCAACATCCATTTTGTTTATCCCAACATGAAATTTCGGTCGCATCTGATCTCTTTGTTGAAGAGCGAGACACGATATAACGGTGTTTACCGTAACCAGCACCGTTACGATATAACGACGTTTACCGTAACCAGCACCGTTACGATATAACGATGTTTACCGTACGGCCCTCGTCTTCACAGGACAAAAGGATGCGCACACGTCCACAAAACGTGTTTAGTTATCCACGGGAAAACACACGTGAACCGATTTATCGATTTAGCACATTTTACCACCCACACTCCCCCCCCACCCCCTTTTGGACCACGCCAAAAACAAGCCCCGTTTATGCTTTATACACGACCCGACACGTTTGCTCGGATGCGTCGTTTCACATCGAGGAAAGCGCCGTTCGGGGGGACCGGAGCTCCGGTTCTCCGGTAGACACACACACGGTGGCACAACTTCGCTCCACGCTGGTGGTGTAAACAAAGAAGCACATGGCGCACTAGCCCCGCTACACACGCCTCACTTCCGCCGTGTGCATCGTTATAACCATCATCAGGTACTCCGTGTGAACGCTACGATGAGAAGGTGAACCGTCCAGTTCACGGTCATGATGTGGAATTAACCCGGGTGTGGGATCACGGTGTCCGAGCCGCCACTACGCAGATGTCTCCGGACCTACCAGCCACCGAGCCTCGGCTAGCTCCCTTACTGAGGGACACGGTGTGAAGATTCACCACAATAAACGTTACTGAGAACCAGAGGAGGGTCTGTGTAGTGCCACCACACCGAGAAACAGTCCCCTTACACGGAGTGAACACATTAACTAGGGTTAGTGAACATACGGAGTGAACACACGAGCTCCGTCAGCCACGCGCGTCTAATAACGCAGCTAGCCTAGCTAGCTAACATCAACAAAGTTATAACGCTGACATTAGATACGCGAGAGAGCGCGATAAAAAAAACCCTCGTGTCCGTGTTTAATTCTCTATCTAGTTAATAACAGTACATGTGTGGCGATTACCTGCTATTTAACTGCACATCCACTTTAAACGCCAAAATAAGAGTCCGGACGCCCGCCGCGCGCGCCACGCACTCTTTGTTTAACGGTCTCATCCGGGTACTCGGTGGTTCAGGGCAGCTAACTCACCAGCACAGCGAAACTTTACACGCTCGGTTAAAAGTCTCCGCTGTTGTTCTAGTCGAAGCGCTCAACAACACTGAAGTAACGGCCAATGTCGCGGTCGTGTAGTTATTCCGCTCGGTTGAAGTAGGACAGTTAGATAGAAACACGTTCCGGTAAAAAGTCAGGACGGCGGGCGGTTATCTAGCCAACAACGGCCGACCGCCTCAACACCGCGACGGAAGCTCGGCGCGTCCAGCATGGCGGCCTTCTTTACCCAGCACTACAGAGCCGACGAACCGACCCAGCTTCACCAGCTGGAGCTACGGGCTAGCAGGTTAACACCGTGAAGTGAGGCTGGTACCGAGTTAGTCAGTGTTAGCGACCTGAACCAACACTCGCGGTTATCTCGCGGGCCTGTTAAATAAATGCACAGGTAACTTTAAAAACTTTACACAGGCGGTTAGTTACCGGAACATAAAGGTATGGCGGATAATGAAGTGTGTAGTTATATTAACGAACCGAGTACATCCTCCAAACTCCATTTTTGGTGAACCTATATGGGTTTCTAGCTAGCCAAGAGATTAAATGGGTCACACTAAATCACTCACCCTTTTCCGCCACATAATCCTTTGGTGCCATTTTCGGGGAACGAGTCAAGGTCCAGACACCAGAAGTATGCAGTGCGAATGTACGCCAAACTTCGTGTAAATTTCCAACGCCTTTGTAAATATCTACTTCTTGTGTTGCGTGTAGTAACGTGCTGACTGCAAACTCAAGAAACTGCGAAAACTGGCGCGAGTCTCTCCGCACTGTCCACCAATGAAAACACGCGTCTTTGCCTAAGAGGGCGAGGCTTCGGCATGGCGCGAAAACCGAGAGCAACGTGACATCACGTGACAACGGCGACCAATCGCTTTGTGCTGGATAAAGGCGCCAAAAACCCGTTTGACGTCAATACAGAAGTGAACAAAGGAGACCGGCTGAACTGATCCATGGAGGCGGGTTACGATGTTGGTGTTCGTAGTTACTTGTGTTTTAGCCCCTCAAAAACCCTTACAGTGTTTCTGACTCCACTTGGGTTTATTTTTAAACAGACAGTAATTTGTGTTAACTGAAACAAAAAGGTTTATTGCATTGCTACACCTCTACACTTAAATGTTGAAATTTCGCTTGTTCCTAGTGCGTACGTTGTCGTTTCAGCGATACCGTCTAACTTAGGTTAATTATCACGTCTAAATACTTATACCGTTAGTTCATCCTAGTGCGTTTAAGGTCGTTCAAATACAAACATTAGCCTATGTTTCCCATTACTACTGAACGTAATCTCTGGTAGCAGTAAAATAACTTGAGATTTGTTACTTATTTTGTTCAAGTGTCACGGCACTATGAACTATTAATTAAAGTTGACCTCTTTCTCAAATACGGGCCCGAGAAATGGCTTTGAGTTTCGTCCGCTAATCATGAAATAAAAAACACCGAAATATAGTTACAATTTTTTTAATTTACTCATTAGAATACGGTAATGGTCATCCATCACAAACAAGGAGAGACCGGAACAGTTTATTTCAGATCTCATCAGCTGATGAACCAGTGTTTGTTTCCCCATCAGTGTGTTGATTTGCTAGATTATTAAAACTGCTAGATTATCTTGTCTGGGGGGTGTGTACCTGTCTTGTTTATTATTTTTATTTTCTTACTTTATCTTGTTTTGTTTTTCTTTCTTGATATGGACCATGTAGTCTGTACCTTGTGTCTGAGGTAAATAAAGAATTGAATTGAATATCTTATCTCGCTAGCGAGTAATAGTGTGGCGTACCAGCAGTGACCGTGGATAGACTCTACGGACAGAGGTGTACTTTACCCTTATATTGTGTTGGGGTCAATTTTGACCCGTTTTCAAAGTTCAGGTGTGTAAAAAGTACTGTTTGCTTTTTTGTATTGGAATAGGATTTCATGAGATCTTCAGAAACAGCTATTTTAACACAATAAAGGCATTTTTATAATTTTAGTAAATTTTAAAATGTCTCAAATTCAAAAGTACTCTTCATGGTGTTACGGGTCACCACTGACCCAGCATAGAATACTTGCTGTTGCTCCCATCACATAAAAGGTGTGACTCACCGCACACACCCAAACACCCACCCACACAAACACACACCCATCCACACTCCCACACACACACACCCAAATACCAACCCACCCACACACACATACACACACCCACCCACCACACCACACACATATACCCACACACATACACCTACCACACACACACACACACCCTACCCAAGCACTCTCCATCTGGAATACAAACTTTCCCACAGAATATTGATACATACGTACACACACACAAACCCCCACACACACCCAGCCACCCACCAATCCACACACACATACACCCACACCCACCACATACATATACCCACACACACCAATCCACACTCCCATACACCCACCACACCACATACATATACCCACACACATACATCTACCACATACACACAGACACACCCTACCCTAGCCCTCTCCATCTGGAACACAAACTTTTCTGCAGATTATTGATACATACGTACACACACATGTGCACACATACAAAATTTTGTTTTTCGATATTTATAGCTTACACACAAACAATTGTTCTGGGCATTGTTATAGTCATTGTTATGGTCATTGTTATGGTAATTGTTCTGGGCATTGTTCTGGTAATTGTTCTGGGCATTGTTATTATCATTGTTCTGGGCATTGTTATGGATTTACAGGGTTCAATCTATAGTTTAATTTTCAAATTTGCACTTGATAAGTGTAAAAAGTAGTGGATGAATGACAGGCTATCGTCCATCTGACGTCTAGGGTTTGACACACGCAAACCCCCCCCCCGGCCCGGTCAACGATCGGCACACATGGAGCCAGAGAAATGAAACCCTGAAATTGAAAACTGTAGTTACATGGATTTAAACACATACTAAGTTAGCTATGAGGTGAGAAACAAGAATTTTCAGGCCAATTTAATTCGGTCCGTGTCGACCCGAGACACCAAGAACTGTTTACCCCGTCTAACATAAGATAAGGTTAAAATGGGCAGTTATAGGTAGTTAGAAACATTCCGATAGTTGGACGGTGTCGAGGAGGAACTTCATCTTGCATTAGACGGACACGAACGTTGACTGGGTGTTGAGACTCCCCTCGTTTACCTGTGCATATAGACGCTACCGATGATATTCGTGATTTACGTTGTTTCTATGCATAAATAAGGTAACATTTCTAATTATCCATCACTGCAAACGGTGCAGCATAATCTGTACCTAAACACACTGTATGCGTTGTCAAAATAGCTTACTGCATACTGCATTCAGTATACTGGTCCTCGTGGTAGTACAGTTTCCAGTATGTGACAAAATCAAAACACAACGGGGTCACATGAATGTGTAACCACCAGCGATTAGTGCTTGCTTAGAAGTCTCAAAATGTCAGACTATTTATCATTTGAGATGATGAGAAGATGAGAGAAGGTGGATATGTTAATATATCTACCATTATATCTTTAATTTTAGAGGAGTTTAACTCTGTTCTTCAGGCAGTTAAGAATAGCCTTTCTCACATGGATCTCTATGGATGGTATCTATGGATACTTGTAGGGATAACTGTGTGTGAATACCAGTAGCCTACAGCAAAATATGCTATCAATTTGTTCTTGTCCAATACTGTAAGTGTTTATTTATATAGCACTTTTCCAAGTAGGCCTACAAAGTGCTTTACAACAAATACAAGCATAAAAAATAGCATAAAAAGACTACATAAAACACAACATAAAAACAAATAAAATTTTATTTTATCACAACCACATGCATAAAAAAATGCTAGCCATGACCAACCTCAAATGCTACGTCGTACAAGTATGTCTTTAATCTCTTTTTAAACAACTCCTTAGACCCAGCAAGTTTAATGTCTAATGGCAGACCATTCCAAAGTTTCGGGGCACATGCAGCAAAAGCACAATCCCCCTTACTGAAATTAAACGTTACTGCAATTTACTACACATACTGCATGTGAATCTACTAACCTTTTAAAACGAAAATAAAGAAAATAAAGCTTGGGGTAATATTGAATGCTGGATTTTTGGTGACTTTGATTTTGCAAAAAAACAAACAACCCACCCCTCCAAAAATACATACATGAAATGTAAAATTTCATATGAATAATATGATGCATATATTTTTTAATTTTTGTAAAAATAATAATGAAGACAATTATTTCAAACACTAATTTATTGAAAATACACCTTCTAAACATATTACCAATTCCTATTGTTTAACTTAATCTCAGTACACCTGTCCTTTGTCTGTCATCACTGTTCAAGCTGTCATCTCCCTTGTCCATGCCCTCTAGGGGGAGCACCATCACAGCTGGGGAAAGACCCTGGAGGTGGGGATTCTTCTTTATTGGCTTGCCAGTGCCACATCCTACCACGTGTTTTCTGAGGCATTTGATGTTCCCTGAAACAACATGATGCTGTCCACCACACTGCTGAAGGGATTATGGCCATTTTCAAAAGAGTGGTCCACTTTCCTTCTCCTGCTGAACTGGAGGACACCTGTGCAGGCTTCTGTCATCTTGCTGGATCACCCGCTTTCTCTCATGTGGCTGGCAGTATTGACTGTGCCATGTTTGGATAGCGCCACCTAAGGGCTTTAAAGAGGACATATTTAATACAAAACTCACATTCTATTCAGCCGCAGGCCTTCTATGACCACAGAGGCCTTTTCCTGAATATTTTCATGGGCTTACCTGGATCAGTGCATGATGCCCGGGTCCGAAAGTGGAGCTCAGTCTATGTGCAGCAGCTCTACTATGGAGTGATTTTTGTTTCAATAGTTCCACAGAAGCAAAAGTAAATCCAAGAGCAGAAAGTATGTTATGAATGCAAAACAGAAAAAAATATATCAAAAGTATATTTTTTAAATATAATTGGTTATTTGAAACTTATTTTCGTTTGCATTTTGACAAGTTTTTGGTTCCATTGTTTTTGTTTTTTGGATTTTCCCAGTAAGAAATTCCAGATTGCTTCTGGAATCTCTCTTTGCTTCTGCTTCGTTTTTTGCTTCTGACTTTTGGAACACATTTCACATGTGGGAGGGGCTTAGATGAAGGCGTTCCTCTGCAATCTCCATTGGTCACTGATTCCAGACTGACACAGAGCTCTGAAACTGCCTCTGAGACCAAGCCACGCCCACCCCACCAGCTTCCCAGTGTTTTCAAACTTGGCGGAACACGGTGGTTCTGTTTCACAGCAACATGTAAACTGAGTTTTACCATTAAAGTTTATACAAAGGTTATAATTAATTGCTAAATGGTCTGTAAATATTGCAAATGTACACTGTATAATAACTACATATCTAACTGGGCGTGATTACTATGTAGCATTAGGTACCTCCTTCTCCACATGTCAAAAAATAACTTGTGGCTTTAATTCACTTGTGGATCAATTCTTGGGCCGTTACTATTCAACCTATATATGCTTCCATTACCACATATCATTAACAAACATGGTATTAGTTATCATCAGTATGCAGATGACACTCAAATTTATATTTCTCTAGAACCTAAAGCCCTAAAATCAATCACTACATAGATGATATACAGACATGGATGTCTGACAATTTTCTGCAACTACATAAAAAGACAGAGGTTCTTGTTCTTGGCAATGATTCACAAAGGAATGATGTCCAGACTTATTTAAATCAAATGAATCTGAATGCCAGACAATGTGTTAAGAACCTGGGCGCAGGGTTGCCAACTTTCACGCATTGAGCGTGAGACACACGCATTTGACCGTCTTCACACGCTCTCACGCCACACTTCCTATTACTCATGCCGAAAAAAAAAATCTAGTTTATTTACCTCTGATCCATATCTATGATTCAATGAGTTACTAGTTCGCTCTGGCGTCAACCACTGGCTATCGATTGATCGCAATATAATACTTAATTCATGTCCATTTTACATCCCCCGGTAACAATTTACGTTCGCCACCCCCTCCAGGTTCAATTCTCACTCCAAGCGATCTTGAAAAGTTGGCAACCCTGTGGGCGTCACCTTTGATAATGAGCTCAGCTCCAAATTACCAGAGGTGTCAAGTAAACAAATACTTTGTTACCTTACTTAAGTAGAGATTTTGGTTATTTATACTTTACTAGAGTAATTCTTTTTCAGCTTACTTTTTACTTCTACTCGTTACATTTTCACACCATTATCTGTACTTTCTACTCCTTACATTTTTAAAATAGTCTCGTTACTAATAATTACTATTTAATTTAGACTTTTTTTCATTTTAGCGTGTCATCGTTTAAAAAAAAACCCTATCCTGACTAATCGCGCCATCCGGATAAAGTGAATTTGATTGTGGTTGGATGAGAAGTATAAACATATAATATTCCGACACCCTATTGGTTTGTACGTGATCCATCGCACCTGCACACATCACACTCCAGCGAGGACGTAGCAGACGTATGTAGCTTAGTATAAATATGTCCGTGGCAGAGACTCAAGAGAATTTGAGTGAAGTGTCCCAAATAAGCACCAGCGAGGAGGTTGTTAGACAGGAAGACCAACCAACTAGTTATGGCAAAAGTGGGGCTTTTGGGAGATCAAATCAAATGAACCAATTTATTCGGAAATGATTCGATCTTGTGAAACGTTTCAATCATCACATGCCAAAGTGACATCTAGTGGGCAACTAGAGCCTAAATCCACAACGTTTTCTTTAATGGCCGGTTCAGACTACACGAATTTAGCCCGATTTTGACCCGATTTTATCGGAGCCGACAAATTGCTTGCTTCGGATCCGAATTTAAGTGTCGCGAGCGACAAAGGACCGTGTAGTATGACATAGTCCACGAGCAGTAATTTGACGTGAGCGACGCCGTCGGACTGTCCGACGAAAAGACTAGCATGTTATGGCCGGTTCAGACTACACGAATTTAGCCCGATTTTGACCCGATTTTGTCGGAGCCGACAAATTGCCTGCGTCGGATCCGAATTTCAGTGTCGCGAGCGACAAAGGTCCGTGTAGTATGACATAGTCCACGAGCAGTAATTTGACGTGAGCGATGCCGTCGGACTGTCCGACGAAAAGACTAGCATGTTAGAATTTTTTGTATTTTATCGCCTAGTTTGACATGCTCCACGATGTGCTCCCTGACGCTGACCAATAGGAAGACAGAGTGTGGCGCACAAATGTAATGTAAACTAGCCATTATTGTCAGCTTCTATGCCCCGCCCCCGCGCGATGATCTACGAACTGTTGGGAATTTTCTTCTCTGGACCCAGATGGGCCCCAACACCGCCCCGATGAACCGACTGGTTTTTGACTGAGTGGTCCAAGCAAAGTCTTGACAACAAAAGTTCTTTTTAAAATGATTTATATCGAATATAAATGAATGCAATATAATAGAAGTATACGTGGTACAAACTCTTCAGTGCACTGGTGCTAGTTTGCCTAGGAATCTACCTAACCCAAGTGGATCTCAGCAGTCTCCAAGCGAAAAGCCTCCCGTCCTGGGCGATGTCCTTTCTTTCATACTCTCTGTCCATAAGTTTAGATTTGTTAAGTTTCGATAACTCCCCAATCCTGGCTGCTCTCCATGGAAATTCACCTGCTCCTCTTCTCCCAGCCTGTGTGCCTGGTTATCTAAAAACTGCTTGCTACACATCCTGCACTGAATAGGCCCCTTCTGTTCTCCTCAAGGCCACTGAGGCCTCCTTACTCCTGCTTTCCCACAGTCTCCCTGAAAAACACTAAATTGACACATCAAGTTATTAGCCTTTAATTTTCTTTTTTCCAACATTCCCCCTTTTAGACCAAAACATTGGTCTAACTCTAGTCTAATACAAAATTCTATCTAGCCCAGTGCACTTTTTTAAAAGAAAGACAATCATAAAAATTCCTAAATGTGTATACATTCATAGTGTGACTATGTCAGTTAGTACAACGTCTATGTGTTCTTTTATGTGATTTGTGGGTTCTGGATCACTCCCCAGTCGTGGGCCGAGACCTTTCAGACTATTCGGAGATGCCCCCCTTCATCTCCCACGGTCTCGTGACTTGACGTTGTCCCCGAGACCCAGGTCCCGCCTGTTGGGAGATCACCTCGACCCGTTCTGTTAATGTGCCCATGTGTCATGCATATTACTTCTAAGCTAGTGAATCGGCTTTCATGTGCTGTTGGTTGTGCTCTAATGTGTGGTGCGTCTTCATTCTTCATCAGTCGCAGACGCTGCCAACACCTACAAAGCAAGCCTAATTAATCAAAAACAACAAGTTTTTCACACGGAATCGTCTTCTTCGGATGATAGGTCATCATCATCCGCCATCAGTGGCATAGTGTATGGTGGTGGGTTCTTTGCGTCCCCCTTCTCAATCGCGGCTGTGATCAACCTTTGGGTGAGAGATCTGATACGTGGTATACAACAACATCCACAAATAACAACAATTGCAATAAACACTGCTACTGACATAAACAAAGACATAATTAGTGCCTTCCATTTCCCAAACACCTTAGTGAACCACTCCTCCATGGGGTTACTGATACCTGAGGCCTCCTGCATCTCCTTAGATAACGCCTTCAGTCCGTCCAGAGCTCTGGTCACCGACCCGTCCGGTGCGGTGTTATTGGGAATAAAGGTACAACAGTTGTCGCCAAACATAAAACATACACCCCCTTTTTCCGCCAGGAGCATATCTAGAGGACGATGTTTGGTCAGTGACTAACGTGTAGTGTTGCCAGCAGAGGTGGGGACTCGAGTCACATGACTTGGACTCGAGTCAGACTCGAGTCATCAATATTAAGACTTTTGACTTGACTTGAAAAAATATTCAGAGACTTAGACTTGACTTGGACTTTTACACCAATAACTTGGGACTTGAATTGGACTTGAACCTGTTTACTTGCAAAGACTTGATTTTTTAACCCCAAATCTAAATTTTAAAACGCATATTAATATTTATAAAGTGCGCCCCATTAATTTCATTTCTGTCCTTCTGACGCAGACCGGTCCTCTGCTTTTCCACACTCTGTACGTGTGTGTGTGCATGAGCTGCAGCACAACCAATCAAATGGGGGGGGTCAGCGAACGTGAATTGTTACCGGGCGGGGTGTAAAATGGACACAAATTAAGTATTATATCGCGATCGATCGATTGCCAGTGGTTGGCGCCAGAGCAAACTAGTAACTCATTGAATCATAGATGTGGATCAGAGGTAAATAAACTAGATTTTTTTTTCGGCGTGAGAAATCGGATGTGTGGCGTGAGAGCGTGTGAAGACGGTCAAATGCGTGTGTCTCATGCTCAATGCGTGAGGGTTGGCAACCCTGGATTCTGTATCTGAACTCAGGTAAGAGAGCCTCTCTCTGTCACCATCATAATATCCAGTTCTATCTCAGCATGGATTGTGATTTTGAAATCGAGAAAAAAATATATTGACAAAAGTGGAGCGAGTTTTCAGCTATGGGGGCATCATTCTACGGCCTCATCATGCACAAATGACATACAGACTTTTGGCCAGTTTGGTCTTTTGCAAATGCAATGCAGAATAGTTTACTGAAATGTCTAAAGTTGCAGATTCCTGTTAATTGTTCAGTTCTTATATTTGTTTGTCTTGTGTCACTCACACATGGACACACATGTTTTCTAAGAAACCAGATAAGAGAAGAGAGGGAAAAATGCTGTTATGGTTCTTTGTATTGTACTGTGAAAATATCAGCACTTTTTATTTGAACATGGAGTTCTACTTATGACTTTCACAGAATATTTATTTCTGGAAAATTGTAGTTTAAAGTATGAATATTTTTGCAGCTAAGTTTAAAAAATTGAACTGTGCAATAAAGAGGTGTAATTTAAATTTTTTTTATACTTCGTGTTTTCAGTTGCACATGTTTTATCAAGATTTGAGGAGAATACAGATTTAAAAAAGAACACATGTCTATTATTTACATTTAAAATATACCTGCAACATTGGTTAAAAAAAAAAAAAAGACTCGAAAGGACTTGAAATTCCAAGTTTCAGACTTGGGACTTGACTTAACGGTTGCCTGTCTTGACTCGAGACTTGACTTGAGTTGACTTGTCTTTGCTTGAGACTTGACTCGGGACTTGAGGATAAAGACTTGGACTTACTTGAGACTTGCAAAACACTGACTTGGTCTCACCTCTGGTTGCCAGTTCCTCAAGTACGACATGAAATGAATATAACTGCTAATCTGACATAGTGAACATCGTGAGGGACAAAAAAGTCGTGTAGTCTGCGCTTGGCATTAGAATTTTTTGTATTTTATCGCCTAGTTTGATATGCTCCACGATGTGCTCCCTGACGCTGACCAATAGGAAGACAGTGTTCTGTGGCGCACAAATGTAAACATGGCGAAGAGAAAGCGGGACGCTGCTCCTGGAGTTCACTGGACCAGCATATCAGAAGATAGGTTTGTTGAGCTGTGGCAACAATTTCCTCTTTTTTGTGCTTTTCTGAGCATAAAAGCACTACCACCACGCAAAGCGCTTCTGTAGCCATTATTGTCAGCTTCTATGCCCCGCCCCCGCGCGATGATCTACGAACTCACGCCGGGACGAGGACGATGTTTGGTCGGTGACTAACGTGTAGTGTTGCCAGTTCCTCGAGTACGACATGAAACGAATATAACTGCTAATCTGACATAGTGAACATCGTGAGGGACAAAAAAGTCGTGTAGTCTGCGCTTGGCATAACAGAAATAGAAGTAATTAAAAATGACATGAAATATTCCCCCATAGCATATTGTCCCTAAATAAATTTTAGTCATGAAAACATATAATTTTGCAGAGAACAGGGTTGTTTTAATGATGTCATTAAGATGTATTTTTCATTATGATACACTGTCAGTGGATAACTGACATCAGTGGCGTGCACAGACATTTTGGGGGGCAAGTGCTCGGGGGGGTGGTGGTGAAGGGTGGTGTGCACTTTTTAGCGCACATGGAACACTTCATTATAAAAAAATTACAAGCATATGTTGAATGAAATGTGACATTTTATTTGTAACATTCTCTAAACGTGAGTTTTCATTGGAGAAAAGTCACGCAGCGAACTGATAAAATTTAAAATTCATATCCAATATTACAGTCATGTCACTCAGTTAACTTCTGTTTACCCTCCACTGTCTGCAGGCCTTGTTGCATATATTTTGCAATTAGTAAATCAATATAGGCCTACAATTAAGACAGTAAATAGACCAAAAAGTATGAGAAGGAGTTATAGGCTATGCAGATGGGCATTTTTCACAGGTAATGGGGAACTTCCCGTTTCATCTTTCACAAATGAATGTGTTAATTTATGTTGTCTAACAAAACCTATACAACAGAAAATATTCAGCTTAACACATAGATTTGCAAACTCTACCTTAATTATTTGTATGTGGTCGTCCTCACGTTATCTATCATTGATTTGGGCTAAAGCGACTAGTTTATCAGGTGACTAGTCAGCTAAAAATGCTTAGTAGTTTGGTGCTGTATGTCACATTTTACTGTACAACAAAATGCAAACGGTACGATTTGACTTTGATGTGTATGTGACCTGGCTGGTGGGGCACGGGGGAAGAAGTCTATCTGTGACCGTGTGTGCTGTGCTGAAGACGCTTCTTTCCACTCGCTGAACTGAACTGCTGCTGCAGCGCATCTGGTGTGACAAAGGAAGAGAGAGCTCGGGTGTGTGCAATGTGGTGGCTCATTTCAGGGCATTGTTTTTAATCGCTCAGGTTTTCAAAAGATCATTTCAGATTCAAACCGACCTCAGTAAAATGATTTTAAAAAACCCAGAAGTTTCAAAAGGGCACTTTCGTTGATAAAGGGCACCACGTGATGTCTATGTGTGCACGCCACTGACTGACATTATTCATTTTACATTGCAAGGTAGGGAAATGCTTGTGTAATCCTTTTTTTATTAAACATTACAAGTAATCAGTAAACATTCTGATCTCAGACCAGCTGCTTGAACTTAAGTGCGGACTAAAACGTGTGAAAAGATTCTAAACGTATCGAAACTGCGTAACATAACAAATCCCATTTTTGGAACAGTCACGTGACTTTCCCATTTTGATACGGACCTCGAAACAGTGGCTGTGTTCGAAATAGTCTACTACATACTACTGGCATACTGATCGAGCCCCAAATCAGTATGTCGTATGCAGTATGTGACCAAAATGAAAATTTCCAGTACGCGAAACATACCCAGATGACCTACTACTTCCGCAAAATATTCCAGTACGCGAACAGAGCTATCTTCGTGGTGTACTGCATCCCATCATGCAACGCTACGTTCACGTGACCCCGTAGTGTGCTTTGCTTTTGTCGCATACTGGAAACGGTACTGCATACTACTACGAGGACCAGTATGCAGTATCCAGTGTATACTGAGTCCAGTATGCAGTATCCAGTATGTAGTAATCTATTTCGAACACAGCCACTGTTTCAGAACACCGTGATTCAAATGAGTCGATTCAGTTCGATTCCGCATTTCGAGTTTGACATCACTACAACCAACCCTTGTACTAAAGTACATTCATTTTCAATAGGCATATGGTGCCATTTTTCAACATTAACATTTTAATTAGGGGTGGGATGCGATTAAAAAAATTATCTAATTAATTAGAAGCTTTGTTATTAATTAATCAAAATGTATCGCATTTTAATCACATTTCAGTATTTAACATGAGAAATATTAATTTAAGTTTGAATGATGAATGAATCAATGATATAAGCTTAAACTTCAACATTTTGTTTATTTTTCCACCAGTCTACTACACAGACCAATAGATGAGTGCAGAAAACAGAGCAAACAGTTTTCAGAACACTGGAAATTCTGACCAAAAATGTTGTTTAATTTTGGAAGTTTTGCTCAGGATATTGGAAGAATAAAAAGAATTGAAGTAAATCAGAATATGTTTTTTAATACCATTTTAGATGGTATACTTTTTCTTGAATTTCCCAGGCCTCTGCCACAGGCATCTCCATAGTGCCTAAGTGTTCTTCTGCATGCTCAAAGCAAATGACTGGATCTTCCATTCATCATCTATAATATGAGCTGTCACACCAAGATCATTCTTGTTTCTAACACAGATCCAGTGATCCCCAGTCAGAGCCACATTTGTGGCGCTCTTCACAATAACCTGTTTTACTTCCCTTTCCTCATCGTACAGCTGCTGGATTTTCTTCGACATTGTCTTTCTGGATGGCAGTTTGTAACTTGCATCAGTTGACGCAATTTGCAGGGCTTCTTGTAAGCCTTTATCTTTATCTTACCACAGAGAGCGAACAACACTGCAAACAAGCCAACATAATAATGTGACGCATCAAGTATAAACGCCTCCGCCGCTCGCGCGAGTTGTGCGCTACAGTCACTCGCGAAAGTTTAATCCAGTCTTAATGGTCCAATGAAGGTAATTTAAAAACCAGGACATTTCCTCACTTAAAAAAAACCCAGGACTCCCGGGACAGGATGTGAAATGTGGACACGTCCCGGGAAACACGGACGTTTGGTCACCCTATCATACTAGGAATACATTTAGCAGCTAAGTTATCATTACTAACCTGCGCATTAGCCCCAACATGTTTTGCGTTGAGGTGATAACGAAGGGTGGAAGTGCTCCTGTGATAAACGAACTCCTTCCTACATAAAGTGCAAATAACACTATTTGTGTTTGTACTTCCATCTGGAAGTTTCTTATATTTAAATTTCCCATCCACCAGCGTAGACTCTTCAGTCATCTCCATCATGATCTTATTGTGCGTCCATATAATCTGTATGTCTGGAACTCGTGCACTGAGAAACATTCCACGGCGCAAATGTGTCTCATGCGTTAAATGCGTTTGCAAGCGAGTTAAATTTAATTAGTGATCGGCCGTTATCGCCGTTAACGGCCCACCACTATTCCAAATGCAATTTATATTTCGATCTTCAGAGTACATATTTGTGACGTGTGGTGCGGTGAGAAGGACGAGGCACGAGTCCACTCAGCTTGCACTGACGTTCTTTTAATCTTGAACACAAAGTAGCGCAGACAGCACGCGTAACGTTTAAACAAGCGTGACACTTTTTTTCCCCTTTATTTACAATAATCGCTTACAAACAAAAACAAGGCACAAATGGTAATACAAGGAATCAGTTAAACAAGTTGAGTAGCATATGTACAAAAATAAATAAATAATAAATAAATAATACATTAAAATAAATAGAAAAATAAAAAATAAAAGTAAAATACTTATACACATAATAAAACATGTATATTATATAGAGGTTTACATCAGATCAAAGTTTTTCATAAAAAAATAAGTTTTTGAGCAGAATTACTTTTAACTAAAATTAGAGACTCCAAGAAACAATTAAGGAAATTTTTCAAATAACCTAAATTTGGATTCGTTTTGAAAAATCTACATTTATGAATAAAAAACTTTCCCATTAATATTAAATTATTTATTAAAAATTCTGCACTGGAATTCTGCAGATAAATACCAAATTTAATTATTGTCAGATTCAAAGTCGGCAAATCGATTCCTTAACCTTGGAGCCAATCCCACATACTACACCAAAAGTCTTGTATGACATGACACTGAAAGAAAAGATGATCTAAATCCTCCTCTTCACCATCACAGAATGAGCACCCCTGAGTATCAAATTTAAATCTAGTCTTCAAAAAAGAATTAGTTGGATAGATGTCATTTAGAATTTTAAAATGGACTTCCTTTACTTTTGGAGGAAGAGGAAACGAAATGTATTTAGTTCTAATTTTATAAATTATATCTTGATCATAATCATTTAGAATATAATGCCTCTTAACCTGACCAGGATACAACACTTTCTGTAACAATCTAACAAGCGTGACACTTACTGTGCGTTCACACCGAAAGCGACGAGAGCGACACGGCGACCGGAGGTCATTCATTGTCAATGAGAGTGAGCGACACCCAGCAACGCGACCGTGAGCGACGCAACGCGAATTGAGCGAATCGAGCGACGCGAACAAGTTGAGCTCGGCTCAACTTTATGCAAATGAGCAGTGACGCGTGGCGTCACTGCAAAAAACAAGCGATTTTTTGGCCGATGCGGGCGGGAGCGGGACTAAAACAAGCAGTTGCGGGCGGGAGCGGGATTAAAACAAGCGATTTTTTGGCGGGAGCGGTTGGGAGCGGGATTAAAACAAGCGGGAGCGGGATTAAAAAAGCAGTCCCCCGCAGACCTCTAAACTGCAGCAAAAGAATCGATATTTTCGCCGTGGTATCGATCCGATACCGATCCTCACCTTTGTATCGATACTATCAATCAATCCGCCCACCCCTAGTTCCTACTGATTATTTGTTCCGATTGCAAAATGGAGGAGAGATTGATAGTGGCTGTCCCGCACTTTACAAGGTGTCACTGTTTATTTACAGTACAAAATGTTTATTTTTGGAGGGAATACTGTTCATTTGTTAAAAAACATCTGCAATAAATTAGCATATACCCTATTATTGGTTATGATTTTTTTATTCCTGTTTGATCTTTGGGTCTGGGGTAAAAAGTAAAAAAATTACATAAACATTTTAGGTTTATATACTGTCACGGTCACAGCTCCGGACCCTTCCCTGTGGGCGTGCCGCTATGTCGTCTGCGTGCTGTTATGTCCATATTAGTAGTTCCGTGGGTGTGGGTTGTTTGTGAGCGTGTTTGTTCGTAGTCTCACCTGTGCCTTGTCTCGAGATCACGAGGGTCTGTGTTAATCACCTATTTAATGTGCGTTCACGCAGTGTCTTGTGCTCGTCTTTGTCTAAAGTTCATGCCCGTGCAAGCATACACGTCAGCGTGCTTGCACCGTTTGTGCTGGGCTTTACGTGTTTGTTGTCAATAAACGTTGTATGTTGCACCTTGCAACGCTTGTCGTGCATCCTTCCTGCGAGCGTTACAGAAAGACGATCCATACAGATGCCCGGATACGCCAAGCATGTAAAGGCGAAGAAGAAAAGTTGGCGTCACCACGGTACTTCCCCAGTGCGGCGTCACAATGTCCCCGTCGCCGAGCAGACCATGGAGCAGGACCCGTTCTGCGCATACATGCTCAGCGCAGCTCAGGACGCGGAGGACGCAGAGACGGCGGAACACTTCCGCCAGACCGTGAGACGCGTGTGGAGGGAGAGACAGCCCCCCCCCATCCGTGGAACTGCCACCCCGTGCGACGGGTATCTGCGAGTTAGAGGAGAAGAGCGCACCGCTCCTGGTCTTCCCCGAAGAGGAGGAGACCAGTGAGCCATTCATGGTAGGGGTAGGCGCCGTTGCCCTCACTCCCCCCGAAGAGGAGTTCGGGAGTGAGGAGTCCGGAGAGGGGGAGAGCGAGGATGAAGCCAGCTGCCCTTCCTCCTCATCAGTGGCCCCTCTGAAGTCAGATGAAGAGAGAGAGACAAGTCCCCCTCCGTCCCTGTACTCCGAATCGACGGTGTATTACGGAGAGGGGGAGGACGTTAGTCCCCCTCCGTCCCTGTACTCCGAGACAACGGTGTGCTACGGGGAGAGAGAGAGAGCGCCAGCCCACCTCCCTCCGTGGGTTCGACTCCCTCCGGGTTCAACAGCGAGAGCGAAGACAACGCCTCGGTGGGCTCGGCGGAAGACGCGCGAGGAGAGAAAGGGTGTCCGCTGAGCAGGGAAGCCTCTCGGGCTCCGTCGACGAGGAGCAGCATGAGCTGGTCGCGCTGCCCAGCCTCGGACAGACCCATGTCCCTGGACCAGAGTGTCTCAGAGGGGAGGGAGGAGCCCATGTCCCTGGACCAGAGCATCTCGGAGGAGGAGCCGATGGAGACTTTGAGGGCTGAAGCGTCGGTGATCCCGGCAGCTCGAGAGGGTCCCGGCGCGGTTAACGGTCAGGAGTGGGGGTTCTCTGCGCAGAGGGAGCGGCTGCAGAGGTCCACCGGCGCGCGGCGTAGAGTCTCGGTTCCGGCGCTGCCCAAGAAGAGGGTCAACGCTCCTCGGGACCGAGAGGTGCAACGCGCGCCGGAGGCGCGGCGCAGAGGACCGGAGGGACTCCGCCGCCTGTTCCGCCTGCCGCGCCCGCCCAGCCTGCTTTCCCTGGAGGGATAGCGCCACCGCTTGCGCTCTGGCAGGCAGCCCAAATGCTGTCGTGGTTGCCTGTCCTTATATGTTTGTCTATCCCCGTGTGTCTCCCTAATCTCCTTTTCCCTCTTGTGCCTTTTGTGTTCAATGTTCCGATGTGTGTGTTTATGCTTGTGCCCGTGTTTAATGTTTTTCTCCCCTGTCTTCCCAGGGAGGGTGTTCTAGAGCTGTTCGCGGCGGTTTCCACCATCGGGGGAGACGGCTCTTTGTCGTCAATAAACATTGTATGTTGCACCTTGCAACGCTCGTCGTGCATCCTTCCTGCGAGCGTTACATATACTATATGTGTTTTATACACTGTTTTATACACGCACTCCTTTATAATCGTGTGTCCTGTCATCAATAGATTAAAATAAATAAATACTGCGTCCAGGGGGGTATTCCACGAAGCGAGCTAACTCAGTACCTAAGCCGGGCTTTTTAAGACAAGCCTGGCTCATTTTGCTCAAATTCGATTCCACGAAAGAGGCTAGACTTGAGCCTCGCTCAGTTACTACAGCAACATATACGTTTGAACTAACCTGCTCCGTACCAGGCTAGAGTTGAGGCTTAGCTTAGCGGGACCGCTTCTATTGGCTGAGCAGCGTGATGTCAGTCTCGCCATCCGGGAAACTGAATTGAGGAACAAGGTTCCACTGCAGTTCTATCCATTAAATTGCTGTGGATGTAGCATATCATATCATATCTTTATACATTTAATTGAGTACTGTAATTATTAGTTTGGAATGATTGCAGGTTATTATTATCAACATTTAATAATTATATTTCAAAATGCAATTTATATTTTGATCTTAAGAGTACATATTCATTGTTAATCATTGAGGTTTCTGCACATTTTAATGTATTGGTTTAATCTTCACAAATTCAGGTCAGTGTAAAATGGAATACAGTGTCTAATAATGTAACGGATTTAAATTATTTTATTTATTTTTCACACAAAATCTTCGTATTTTATGTGTTGTAAATTATCTTGGGTTGTGTTGGGCAGAAAATGTGTTTAATTGTCACGTTGAGGACCCCGGCCCCTCCCTTTTGGGCGTGTGTATACGTAGTCCACGTGCTTTGTCTGCGTCAGTGTATATTCGGGGTTGGGGTTATGTCGTGTGATTAATAAGTATCACCTGTGACTTGTCTCGTAATCACGTGGGGTTAATGTGGTTTGTCTATTTAATGTGCGCTCGCGCAGTGTCCTGTGCTCGTCGTTGTCTAAGTCTACACGTTGTGTCTATCTTCAGTGTTGCTCGTGCGCCATCGCACGTCTATTTTGTGTAATAAAAAGTGACGTCCGTCAAACTGCAAGGATTCCGTGTCTCATCCTTCGCTTCGCCCCGTTCGTCACAGAACGACGAGCCGTCCGAGACACCAACAACTATGCCAGGCTACAAAACCAAGCCGAAGAAGGGGAAGAAGCCCAGTAAGTGGCACCACCGCTCTTCCTCCTCTCCCCCGCGCCGCAGAACCTCGCCGACGCGGGCGCAACTGGAGGAGGACCCGGTATGCACTCTCCAGCTGGCCTCAGCCCAGAGGGTCGAGGAGAGAGACCCCGAGCTGGCGGAGATCTTCCACCAGGGAGCGGTCAGGATTTGGAGGGAGCGACACTGCCCTCCATCCCACGCCCTCTCGCCGACGGAGAGTCCCGGTGTGATTTGCGTCGCGGACTCAACCCCGGAGGCAGAGTTTGGGGAGGGGGACTCCGAAGAGGAGGAGGAGCAGGACGAAGAGGAGGGGGCATACCCTCCTTCGCTGTGTGATGCCTCCACCGTGAACTACGGTGGGGAAGAGGAGGAGGTCTACCCCCCCTCGCTGGACGACGCGTCCACCATATACTACGGGGAAGAGGAGGAGGAGGAGGAGTCCGAGGAAGAGGACTACCTTCCACCGCCCGTAGGTCCCTCTTCTGTAGTAGAGGAGGGGGAGGAGGAAGACGACGAGGACTACCCGCCATCGGAGCGCTCCACATACCCCTCCGATTATGGTGAGGAGGAGGAGTTTGACGAGGAAGATCGTCCTCTGTCCGTGCACTCGGGCGTTTCGGAGTGCACGGACAGCGAGCGTTACTCGGGGGAGGAGGGTAGTCCGCCCCCCTCTGAGTGTTCGGCTGGGACTGTGAAAGGGAGGTGGATACCAGAGGCGGGTCCATCCTTCGTTCACTCTGGAGAGGAGAAGATGGAGTGCTCCCGGGGTGGCAGCCCGGAGCAGTCCATGGAGTGGAACCAGAGCGAGGAAGAAGGGGACATGGAGACCGAAGGGGTTTCCCCAAGTGGCCCGTATGGGGAGTCCGCCGACTGCGCTGCTCCGGGCACCCACGCCGACTGCGCTGCTCCGGGCGCCCACGCCGACCGGGCGCCCACGCCAACCGCGCTGCTCCGGGCGCCCACGCCGACCGCGCTGCTCCGGGCGCCCACGCCCACGCCGGACGCGCTGCTCCGGGCGCCCACGCCGGACGCGCTGCTCCGGGCGCCCACGTCAGAGGCGCTGCACCTGGCACATCCGCCGCAGCCCCGGCGGCCCCCGGTCTTCCTCCACTCCTAGCTCTTCTCCTGGCGCGTAGTCTGGCGCCCGTTACGTGTATGTTTGTTCCAGTGTTTGTAAGTCTACCCGTATGTTTACCAAACCCCTTTTTCCCTCTCGTTCCTCTATGTGTTAATGTGCCCGTGTGTGTGTTCGTGTCCGTTCTGTTTAATGTGTCAAACGTTTTTTCCCCGGTCTTCCCAGGGGGGGTGTGCTAGGCGATTCGGGACGGACGCTTCGCCAAGGGCAGTCACCTCCCAGACGCAGGACTGAGCGCGTCGGATCCGCCCATCGTCGTGGGTTTGGGGCACTCGGTCCTGTTGGCACCCCGGGACGGGTAGTGCCCTTGGAGGGGGCGTCTGTCACGTTAAGGACCCCGGCCCCTCCCTTTTGGGCATGTGTATACGTAGTCCACGTGCTTTGTCTGCGTCAGTGTATATTCGGGGTTGGGGTTATGTCGTGTGATTAATAAGTATCACCTGTGACTTGTCTCGTAATCACGTGGGGTTAATGTGGTTTGTCTATTTAATGTGCGCTCGCGCAGTGTCCTGTGCTCGTCGTTGTCTAAGTCTACACGTTGTGTCTGTATCTTCAGTGTTGCTCGTGCGCCATCGCACGTCTATTTTGTGTAATAAAAAGTGACGTCCGTCAAACTGCAAGGATTCCGTGTCTCATCCTTCGCTTCGCCCCGTTCGTCACATTAATACATATATTTTTTTATTTTTATAATTATTATTTCAGTGTATTTTATTTCTCTCCGTTTCCCTTTGTGGGCGGAGCTACTGCTGTATCGGCCACATCAGCCACCCTCTCCTCAGTTGGCTGTGAGTACTGCAGGAGAGAGGTTGGTGAAACTTTGGCTTCTTGTAAAAATATTTAAAATAATGTTCAGCACAGTGTTAAAAATGTTAAAAAAACAGTACAATATGAAGCGAAATGACTTTATGTTTTATGTCATGAAGATATTAGGGGTGGATGGTATGTATTTAGGCGGAATTTTACAGTATAAGGGTGAGAATTGTTAGCAAGCTACAGCTGCTAGCGCCATGTGCAATGCTAACTCCCCTCCCCCACCTTTTCTGTGATTTTGGGGTCACGCAGGAGGTTGTATAGGCAGGCACGAGGCTGGATGTTATTTCTCACAGATTGTTGTCTTTTACATACAGGTATGGTCTTAAATTCGCTTCATTAGCTCAGAGGGTTTATTTCTTTTGTTTGTTCTCATGTTTTTAAAAGAGTTTCATATAAAATATAAAAAGCAGGTATTTAAAAGGGGGATTCATTAAAAACATTAAAAATTAGGTAAAATTCATATGGAAACTAAGTAATATTGCACATATTTCTAGTTTTTGTTTTACAATTTGGCACTTTATCATTTATTCAAAGTCAGTCTTATAAAGATGTATTATATGAAGTAACATATGTATATATATATTGAATGTATTTTTTTTGTTATATCTGTACTGGTTATGTCTTCGTTTTTTTTTAAATAATTTTTTTATTACAGTATGATTGTTAGTTTCTTTCATGTTACTGATTATATTGAGTTGGCTGTGAGTACTGCAGGAGAGAGGAGGTTGTGTAGGCAGGCACGAGGCTGGATGTTATTTCTCACAGATTGTTGTCTTTTACATACAGACAATAAAAGATCCCCAGTTGGCACCGGCATTGGAGGTCACAAGTTTTCCCTTCTCACAACACAACGCAGAGTAGTCGTGGCCGGGTTCCCTTTGCATGTTCGCTGCATGTGAAGGTTTGGACCCGCTA
The DNA here is from genome assembly GCF_052324685.1 of Brachyhypopomus gauderio. Classification (NCBI taxonomy): domain Eukaryota; kingdom Metazoa; phylum Chordata; class Actinopteri; order Gymnotiformes; family Hypopomidae; genus Brachyhypopomus; species Brachyhypopomus gauderio. The sequence goes on from NC_135212.1 coordinate 15,627,958, forward strand.
CAATCGCAGTTATGGTGCAGAAACATACATTAGCATAAACTCACAAAAAATACAATTCTTTGTACCTGAGTATTAATAATTATTAATACTGAGTAATTTAGGCAAAGATACTTTTAGGTATATATTTATCCCCATACTTCCTCTTTTGTGTTCAAATTACAAGCAAATCATATCACTCTGCAATTTACATATGTTCAGTATAAATAATGTAAATGTGTGGTTAACTTAATGGACACAGACAAATACCTTACCAAGATTTTCATACAGGTGATACAAATAATCGAAAATGTATGCTATAAAAGAACAGCTAACAGTGAAGGCTGAAGGCTGATTGACCATGGCATGCCCATTTGAAGAAAATCCAGTGGATGAGGGAGCGTGTGTTGTGCGCAGAGCATTCATGCTACCAGCTCTAAGGTCATTCCAGGACAGGACAGATCCACTGGGCTTTCCGGATAACTACTTATTTGAGCACTACAGGTTCAGAAGACACAGTATTATATATCTTTGTAAATTACTGGGGCCATATATTGAGAAGACCACTAGATGTAGTAAAGCTCTTACCAAACCCCAAACGGTCTGTATCGCTTTGCGCTTCTTTGCCAGTCGTGCATTTCTGTACAGCGTTGGGGATGCATAACATCTTAGTAAGGCAACGGTCTGCCGCGAAATTCGAAAGGTTTACCTTGCGCTTAAGCGTTTCCTTAATATATTCATCAAATTCCCTGGTCACAGAGGCATCCTTTTCAGAACAGCTGGCATGTATTCATGAGTAGTGTTGGTTTGATCAGTAACTTGGAGTTAAATGTATGAAAACGGCGCTTATTAGAGTGACCCTCGCTTGAGTTAGCCAAATAGTTCACTTCCATCTAGTTCCGTTCCACTAACGAAATCCAGACGCAACCTGTTCCCGTTAATTCAAGCCAGGCTTTTGTAATCGGCGATCATGCGCAACCTCACTAATCGATATTCGAAACGGAGTGTCTATTTGCACCCGGGTACAAGTAGCATTTGCCACACAGCGAGGCTATTTTCACCCCTTAATTAAAAAAAGAAAGCGAACCCATCTGCGCATGTCTACTAATGAATGCGCGGGAGCGAAAAGGCGCAAATTCAAAGGAACCGAAACGGAGACAGAAGGAAACGGTAAGCAGAATTTGGTTAATAGTTATGTATAAAGGTCCATCACTCAATTTAACTCTACATTTTAAGATATATATTTAAGAAATAGTGTGAGAATTATTATCCAACGAACACTGATATTTTTTTGAGCTAATAGGAGCATAATAGTGGCGAACGTAAAGTGTTACCGGGTGGGGGGTGTAAAATGGACACAGCGAGAAAAAAAAGACAGATTTCAAGTGTGCAGAAACAGTCTAAATAGTCGAACTAACCTAGTGAAAACCGGGACATTAAATGATTTTTATTTTTTGCCGGGACCGAATATTAAAAAGAAGGAAAACCGGGACAGCGACGTGAAAACTGGGACAGGTGGCAACACTAAACGTAGCTCGCGCTACAGAGCTTGGAGGCAGACACAAACGCTGAGGAGAGCGAGATTTATTAATGGGAATTCCAGTCGTTCAAACAGGCAGGGGTCATAACGGGCGAGCCATCCAGGTTTGACAAATAAACCGGCATGACGATACTAAGAATTAAACTAAGACACCGAACGAACACTTCAAATCAAACACGGGGTAAACGCATACAAACTAGAAAATCAGGATACGGAAAACACGACTGAGCAACGAAACGAGTAGAACTCAGAGACCAGGAAGCGTAGAACACTGAACAAAGAGCATGAATAACAAGAGCACAACACGACCAAAGAGCATGAATAACAAGAGCACAACACGACCAAAGAGCATGAATAACAAGAGCACAACACGACCAAAGAGCATGAATAACAAGAGCACAAACTAACCAAATAGAACAAAACAACCGATAACCGATAAGTGAAACATTGGGACTATACATACACAGAACTAAACTAGACACACAGGTGAAGACACTGATGACACGGGCGTGTCAGACGAGGGGAAACCATGGAGACAGACACGCAGGGAACAACACAGACACGAGGAGCAGCAACCCGAAGTGACAGCTAGAGAGGGGGGCGTAGCCCTACGTGACAGTCGCATTGCTATCTTACAAAAACAATTTTATCCAGTCTATTTTTTGAGTTTTGTGTAAAATTATATAATTTTGTCTTTTTGTTCTCTATTTTTGTGTTGTTTCAGTACACACAAAGGACATGAATGTGTATAACAAAAGATGTACAGTCCTTTTGAATTAAGGTTTTTGCATGACAGAGTCAATATGCCAGACTTATAATGTAATGACTATTTTATATAAGCTAATATTTGTGTTTTCTCCCAAGAAGGAAGAAAAGCTAAAGAACATTTGTGAAGGATATTCCTTCGACAGTTGTGAGGAATTCCAGAGAGCACTGAGATTATGGAGTGAAGAGGGCTACCATCCAATGCACAAAATTAAAATTTATTTAAACATGGTGTAAATAATAAAAACCCCAATTTAGTTCTTTAAAAAATGTACAAACCATCCAGAAAAAATGAATTAAAAAGTCAAATCGGTCTTCTGCATTCTGTGAAATTAAATAAAATTAAAGAGGCTGATAATGTACTGGCAGGAAGAACATTTGTATACATCATACTGTAACGCTGGCGACTGGGTGAAGGACGAGACACAGAATCCTGTTCGCTACAGACGTTACTTTATTTGTCTTTACACATATAGCGCAGACAGTGCACGTTTAACACTCAGACATATAGAGACACGTAGACTCAAACAACGACGAGCACAAGACACTGCGCGAACGCACATTAAATAGACAAACTACATAAACCCCACGTGATGACGAGACGAGCCACAGGTGAGACGAATTATCACAGGACGCAACCGCACCCACGGAGATCCACTGACGCAGACACACGCCCAAAGGGAGGGGTCGGGGACCGTAACGTGACACATACAATGTGGTGTACATATCAGGGTGCTACAGACAGATATTAACTTGTTACATTTTGTTTTAACATTATCACTGGCAGTGTATATTACATGTAGTATTTACCATGTGATTACTGCCATTAGCGGTAAGCGACTTAGGATAATTAAATTGCTATTTAAATTCTAAGCATGGTAAAGAAAAAGACTCACAAGTGAAAAACAAAATTCAAACTGAGGTCTATTTCACGTTGTGGGGGGGCCCCCTACCGGTCGCCCCCGGTTACAGCGGCAGCGGTCCTGTTTTTGGTCACGTGATGTTCGTCCCTCAGGTGGGCGGGACCCGTGATCCGTCTCACCTGAGGGTCGTTTGTTCGTCTATATATGTCTTGTCTTTGTACCAGTTGACTGCTGGTTATTATTTCCTTCATCTGGAACCATGCACGGGTTTTTGGTTTGCACACTTTCTATTAAACCATCCTCTTTCCCTGAGACTTGGCGTGATCGCTTCCTTTTTAGTTGCTCACACCTGCCCGTCACAGTCTACCCCATAACCCCAAATAAAAGTATCTTCACTTCTTGTAAAATAATTTTGTAAGTAAAATGGAACACAAAAGAATAGTACTAATCTTTGATAAATAAAAATGTTGGGTGCAAATAGTACACACTGCTACGTATAGCCGGGTGCAAATAGCACACACTGCTGCATATACCCGGGTGCAAATAGCACACACTGCTATGTACACCCGGGTGCAAATAGCACACACTGCTGCATATACCCGGGTGCAAATAGCACACACTGCTATGTACACCCGGGTGCAAATAGCACACACTGCTGCATATACCCGGGTGCAAATAGCACACACTGCTGCATATACCCGGGTGCAAATAGCATCTGCCTATTCGAAAAGGCAAGAAAATGTCGAAAGAGCTGAAAGAACGAGCAGCTTTTTTTTCTTCTGCTGAACAGGAGCTACTCATACGTCTTTATGAGGAATATAAACACGTTATTATGAAGAAAGGCAACACGTATTAATAAAGCTAGAGAAGCTGCCTGGCATAATATTGCAGACAGATTAAATGCGTGATCATATAATTTAATCCATTCATTGGCATTTTAAAAGTGTTATAGTAAATTAATAATGTTAATTAATGATTTCCGGATTTAGAAGTAACATGAGCAGGGTGAAGAGAATGTGGCAGCAGGTCAAGGTGAAATATAAAAATATACTCCAGAATGGTTAGTACAGTTGATTAGTCTAATGTGCAGGAAAAGGTAAAACACCATATTAAATAATTGTATAAAATATTTTAGCAACCAGAAAGAAAACCGCAACTGCTGCTACTGGTGGTGGGCCTCCTGTAGCAGCCCTCACTCCTGCAGAAGTACAGGACGCCCCATCATTGTGGGAATCGAAGGAGGAACATCATCTGATCCTGTCTGTCCTCATGATACACAGCCTTATGTTAAAGGTAGGTTCAGTTGTTTCTCAGATTTTACATTTTTGTTCTTACGGGATATTTCATAGTATTATTGTATTCTTGATTACTAAAATTTTACAGTTGTGGGGGGTGTGCTGACTCCCTCCTGTATTTGACAATGATGTGCGTACCATAAACCAGCCTATTTCTTATGACTGAACCCTGAGGATCGTTAACGTTTATGTGTCTTAATTTGTTGTTTGCAGGGGGAGATTGCCGGACCATCCAGGATGGTACAGGAGGATGAGGACACAGTTTCTGCCTGTTCAGAAAGGACACAGTGTCTGCCTGTTCTGTATGGCGTGTGTGTCTATGTATCTGTCTGTTAATGTGCTGTGTGATCTCATGATTTGTGTTGTGTTTAAAGGAAATGGAAGAACAGAGAAGACCCTCAGGCCTCCATGTCCAGAGCTCACACCTCTGCAAGAGAACATGTGAGTAGTAGTTATGCAGTTCAACATGAATAAATACTTCTCAATCTTGACTATACTTCAGTCTTAAAGGAATCCATGATTAGTGAGATCTACAAAAGGTACTTGCTCCAAGATACAGAATGTAAAAAAGCAGATCTGCAATACAAAAAACTAAAAATACGGAAAATGGAGAAAAATGTGAGTATTTGCAAAAAGGTCTCACTTTATATGCTTGTTTTTGCAAGATAAGTAAATCAAAGTTTTTTCTGTCCACAGGCTCAGCAAGACAATTAATAAATTTCTCTTTCCAAAAAAAATGTGTCTTGTTTTGTGTTAATGAACAAATGCAAACAAAATATTCCCTTAACCAAAGTGTTTGCATACATGTCCCTCATAGCTCTACCATCCATGTGGTCTGCAATTAAAATGTCGCCTTCCCATTGCTCCAACTGCACTCTTGGCATTTCTTCTTTTTGCAGTATTGCCACATTGTGCAAAACTGCACAGGGTGCTACAATATCACAGGCTCTCTCAGGGGTGACTCTGAGATGGCGCAAGCAGTTAAATCTGCTCTTTAACGGTCCAAATACCATCTCAATGCATGCCCTTGTCTTTGAATGTGCACGATTGAACCTCCTCTCTGCATCTGTTGTAGGGTCTGCATATGGGGTAAGGAGAAAAGGTTGGCATGGGTAACCCCTATCCCCAAGCAGTAAGCCAGGAAAAGCACCTACGATTATAAGGAGTAGAGTTAAACACTGAGGCCAAATCTGCACTATTTTGTGTGGTTGGAGTATTCTTACCTTGGGCAAACCTCTGTGCCAGTGAGGAGGCACGAAATATCCTGGAATCGTGCACCGAGCTGGGCCATTTTGCCTCAATGTTGGAGAAAAGAAACTGGCTGGTGCAAACCATTTAGAACAATGGCAAAAGTGACAAAGGGTGAAAGTTGTTCAAACCCATGAACTGACATGCTTTACATTTTCTGTTGGGTAGGCAAAACTTGCATGTACCTGTACACTGATGCTGTGAAAACATTTTTTGGTTCACATAGTCTGCCTCCATGGGTACAGATGGAGCCTTTATCCAGATGTGAGTACAGTCTATAGCACCAATGAAATTTGGAAATCCTAGAGAATTCAATGCGTTTTGAATTGAATGAATTTTAGCATGAAATAGTTGATTAAGATGAATACAAAGCACTTTGGTAAGTGACAAGGATGGGAGGGATGCCTCTGTGACCAGGGAATTTGATGAATATATTAAGGAAACGCTTAAGCGCAAGGTAAACCTTTCGAATTTCGCAGCAGACCGTTGCCTTACTAAGATGTTATGCATGCCCATCGCTATACAGAAATGCACGACTGGCAAAGAAGCGCAAAGCGATACATACTATTTGGGGTTTGGTAAGAGCTTTACTACGTCTAGTAGTCTTCTCAATATATGGCCCCAGTAATTTACAAAGATATATAATACTGTGTCTTCTGAACCTGTAGCGCTCAAATAAGTAGTCATCCGGAAAGCCCAGTGGATCTGTCCTGTCCTAGAATGACCTTGGAGCTGGTAGCATGAATGCTCTGCGCACTACACGCTCCCTCATCTACTGGATTCTCTACAAATGGGCATGCCATGGTCAATCAGCCTTCAGCCTTCACTGTTATCTGCTCTTTTTATAGCCTACATTTTGGATTATTTGTATCACCTGTATGAAAATCTAGGTAAGGTAGTCTGTATCCATGTCTGTATCCATTTCCTTTTTGCACCATTAAGTTAACCACACATTTACATTATTTATACTGAAAATATGTGAATTGTGGAGTGATATGATTTGCTTGTAATTTGAACACAAAAGAGGAAGTATGGGGATAAATATATACCTAAAAGTATCTTCACCTAAATTACTCAGTTATTATTAATACTCAGGTACAAAGAATTGTATTTTTGTGATATAGAGTTTATGCTAATGTGACGATGGGTGTGGCGACAAGGATGAGACACAAATCCTTGCGGCATACGTCACTATATATTTATTTATACAAATAGCGCTTTCAAGCGCACGGGTAACACACATAAACACAGACGTGTATACTTAGACAACGACGAGCACAGGACACTGCGCGAGCGCACATTAAATAGACAACCCACATTAGCCCCACGTGATTACGAGACGAGTCACAGGTGAGACAGATTATCACAAGACACAACCATAACCACGTAGTTCCACAGACGCAGACGATGCACGTGGACAACGTAAACACACGCCCAAAAGGGAGGGGCCGGGGTCCTCAACGTGACAGACGCCCCCTCCAAGGGCACTACCCGTCCCGGGGTGCCAACAGGACCGAGTGCCCCGAACCCACGACGATGGGCGGATCCGACGCACTCAGTCCTGCGTCTGGGAGGTGACTGCCCTTGGCGAAGCGTCCATCACAAATCGCCTAGCACACCCTCCCTGGGAAGACCGGGGAAAAGGCGTTAGACACATTGAACGGAACATTCACAAATACACACACAGGAACACTTATACACAGAGGAACAAACAGGAAAAAGGGATTTGGTACACATATGGGCAGACTCACAAATACTGGCACACACACACATGAAACAGGCGCCCAGCTACGTGCCAAAAGGAGAGCTAGGAGGGGAGAGAGACCGGGAGCTGCAGGTGCTGTGGGGGACGGCCCTCCTCCAGTCTTCGCTGCGGACCCTCCGCTGGGCGCAGCGTGGCTGGCGGACGTGCCAGGTGCAGCGCAGCTGTGTGGTTGATCCCCTTCGGTCTCCATCAGTTCCTCCTCACCCTCCAGGATCCCCTTCATGGACTCTACCGGGCTCTCACCCCGGGAATAGTCCATGGTGCTTGCCCTGGAAGGTCTGGAGGACGCGTTCTCCCCAGGAGTCCTCCGCCCCTTCACAGTTCCCACTGAGGAGGGAAGGCTCTCTTCTTCGTCCTCCGTGTAGGGGTCGCTATCCGTGAACTCGGACACTCCCGAGCACACGGACGGGGAATAGTCCTCCTCGCCGTAGTTCACGGTGGATGCGTCGCAATAAGAAGGAGGGTAATAGTCCTGCTCCTCCCCACCTTCCTCTACGGTGGGAGAGGGACCTACGGGCGGAGGGAGGTAGTCCTCTTCTTCTGACTCCTCCTCCTCTTCACCATAGTCGACGGTGGTATCGTCGCTCACCGACGGGGGGTAGGCCTCCTCCCCTTCTCCACCGTAGTCAATGGTGGAGGCGTCGCATAGCGACGGAGGATAGGCGTCCACCTCTTCATCTTGCTCCTCCTCCTCGGAGTCCTCCTCCCCGAACTCGCTCTCTGGGGTGGACTCGGTCACGCCGAGCTCAAAGGAGCCCACCCTCAGGGGTGAGGGCTCCCTGGAGGAAGAGGGGTGGTACTGCCCCCACAGCCGCACCGCCTCCTGGCGGAGCTTCTCCGCTGACTCGGGGTTGTGGTGCTCCCTAGCCTGACGCAGCAGGGACGCACACACCGGGTCCCCCTCCAACTGCGCCAGCGTCGGCGTGTCCTCCTCCTCCCCAAGCTCACCCTCTGGTGGCGTGCCTGCCCCGTAGAGCTCGGGGAAGCTTACCCGTATGGGCGAGCCTTCCCGGGAAGGAGAGGGGTGTCTCTCCTCCCATGCCCGCGCAGCTGTCCGGCGGTATTCCTCCGCCAACTCGGGTATGGCAGTCTCACGAGCCGCGCACAGCAGGTATGAGCACTCTGGGTCCTGCATAAGCTGCGCCAGAGTCGGTGGGGCTTCACGGCTCGGGGGGGAGGAAGAAGAGCGGTGGTGCCGCTTGTAGGGCTTCTTTCCCTTCTTTGGCTTTGTTTTGTAGCCAGGCATTCTTCTCGTGTCTGACAGCTCGTCGTTCTGTGATGATGGGTGCTGCGGCAAGGACGAGACACAAATTCTTCTTGCGGCATACGTCACTATATATTTATTTATACGAATAGCGCTTTCAAGCGCACGGGTAACACACAAACACAGACGTGTATACTTAGACAACGACGAGCACAGGACACTGCGCGAGCGCACATTAAACAGACAAACCACATTAGCCCCACGTGATTATGAGACGAGTCACAGGTGAGAAAGATTATCACAAGACATAACCATAACCATGTAGTTCCACAGACGCAGACGATGCACGTGGACAACGTAAACACACGCCCAAAAGGGAGGGGCCGGGGTCCTCAACGTGACAGCTAATGTATGTTTGTTGACCATAACTGCGATTAGACACTGTATTCCATTTTACACTGACCTGAATTTGTTAAGATTAAACCAATACATTAAAATGTGCAAAAACCTCAATGATTAACAATGAATATGTACTCTGAAGATCGAAATATAAATTGCATTTGGAAATATAATTATTAAATTTTGATAATAATAACCTGCAATCATTCCAAACTAATAATTACAGTACTCAATTAAATGTATAAAGATATGATATGATATGGTACATCCACAGCAATTTAATGGATAGAATTGCAGCGGAACCTCAATTCAGTTTCCCGGATGGTGAGACTGACATCACGCTGCTCAGCCAATAGAAGCGGTCCCGCTAAGCTAAGCCTCAACTCTAGCCTGGTACGGAGCAGGTTAGTTCAAACGTATATGTTGCTGTAGTAACAGAGCGAGGCTCAAGTCTAGCCTCTTTCGTGGAACCGAATTTGAGTAAAATGAGTCAGGCTTGTCTTAAAAACCCCGGCTTACTGAGTTAGCTCGCTTCGTGGAATACCCCCCGGGAGAGACACAAACACTGGAACAGAAACACACACAAACGGAGCCAGGCTCTGCGCCTGTAGGAGAGCGGTCAGGAGGGGAAACCCTCCTGGAGCTGCAGACGCTGCCCTAGGCGGTCCTCTTCCTGCCCTTGCCGCATACCCTTCGTTGGGTGTGGCGCGGCTGGTGGACGCTCCGGCTGTGGCGCGGCTATTGGATGCACTCGCCGCCCTCTCGCTGGGAGCGCAACCTGTCTCTCTGACAGCCCCCATGGATCGAACCGCAGAACGGGTCTGCGGATGGTCACTCTCCTCTCTTCTCAACCCCTCTCTTGAGACTCCACCTCCTCCTGGCTATCGCCCTATGGACCTGGCAGTGGGAGCGTTGTCCTCTGCCTCCATCTCCTCCTCACTGCCCAGGCTCCAGCTCATGAGCTCCTCCGTGCTCTCACCCCTGGAGTAGTCCATGGCTTCTCCCTGGGAGTGCTCGGGGGATACGCCCTCTTCTGGCCTCCTCCTCCCCCTCACGGTCTTGGCGGAGCACTCCGAGTAGAGCGAGCTCCCCTCATCCTCTTCCTCCGTAAACAGCTCGCTGTCCGTGTGCTCGGGTTTTACCCGGGGGGCGGTCTACTTCCACCTCGCCCTCACCGTAGTATTTGGTGGGGGCGGAGCATACGGAGGGAGGATGGTCTTCCCCTTCGCCGTAATATTCGGTGGGGCCGAAGCATACGGAGGGGGGATAGTCTTCCTCTTCTTCCCCTTCACCCTCACCGTAATCTACGGTGGGTGCGGAACACACCGAAGGAGCATGGTCTTCTTCCTCGACCTCACCATTGTACTCGGTAGGGGCCGAGCGAACGGATGGAGGAGGGTTCTCCTCTTCCTCCTCGGAGTCTGCCTCTGACTCCTCCCCCTCGAACTCGCTCTCGGGGGTCTTCTCCGTGGAGCAGAGTTTGAGGGAGCCTACCCTCAGTGGCGAGCGGGCTCTGGTAGGAGCGAGGTGTCACTCCCTCCACAGCTCTACAGCAGTCTGGCGGAAATAGTCTGCCATTTCTGCTATCTGGGTCTCTCTTGCCTGACGCAGCATGGCCACACACACTGAATCCTGCTGCATCTTTTCGATGGTTGCTGGGGCGTTGCGGTGCTGGGCAGGGGATGAGGCATGGTGGTGCCTGCTGGGCCTCTTCCCCTTCTTGGCCCGGGTGGTGTAGCCTTGTATTCTGGTCGGCTCGTCATTCTGTGACGTGTGGTGCGGCGAGAAGGACGAGGCACGAGTCCACTCGTGGTTTGTTAGAATACACAACTAACAAACCATAAACACACAAGCAGTAAAGAGTATCGGGGCAACGAGACACAAGAAAACCTAAAGCACAACAGTACAACTTTAACTGAGTAACCAATGAGACATAAAACTACTAAAGATTACAAAAGACTAGGGATACATACAAGGAAGACATAGGCGCTGAACATGGAATATCAAAACAAGCAAGGCTAAAACAAAACAGAGAGGGAGCAAGAACCATAACACGAACAGACCATCAGGCAGAACAGAGGAACAGCAAGGGACTCACGTACAGGGAATGACCGACAAGGGAATGAAACACTCGGGGTTCTTTATACACAGAGACAAGACGGTGAAACGAGACTCAGGTGTGTGGGCACTAACGAGGGGGCGTGACAGACAGAGGGAGGAACGAATGGGAGCGGGGAGCTAGGCGGGACCAGGGAGGAGGGAGGGGCTGGACGTGACATAACCCCCCCTCAAGGCGTGCAACTCCGGGGCACGCCAACCAGGGAGGGCCGGACAGACGCTGGGGACAGAGACACCATGACACAGAGGGAAACGAACGGGCGAGGCCGGGGCAGGGACAACAGACACGGGGCAGGATGTAGACAATGGCCCGGACTCCAGACGTATGGGAGGACCGGGACAAGGACTGGGCGGTGACGTGGGAAAGGGACCAGACGGCACAGGACAGGGGGTCGACACAGGAGGCGGGACCAAGGGAGCTGGACAAGATGGGGTCAAGGGCACAGGACCGGACACCAGGGAGGACTGAGATGCAGAGGCAAACAGGTGGAGGACGACAGAGACAGGGACGGGAACAAAGTGGGTGACGATCTGCGGAACAGAGACGGGAACAGGGACATGGAGGACACTACCACGGATGGACACAGGGACAGGCACGTGGACGCGGACAGAGAAGCACACAGGAACGGGGACCAACAGGAAACCAGGGAGGGGACAGGGCAAAAGAGGGAACACAGGCGAGTGTAAAACAGGGTTAACATGAGTGTCAGTGTCTGAACAGTTCAGCATGGGACCAGCCCCAGGCCCACAGGCGGGCAAGGCAGTCACTGTGGGGGCTGGCGTAAGCTGAGGAGTGTCCTGGGGAACCAGCAGAGCCGGAGGAGGGTCCAGGGGAGCCGGGGAAGGGTTCATGGGTACTGGCGGGTTCAGCTGAGGGACAGCGGAAACCGGGGAGGCCGGCGGAGGGGCCGCAGGGGCCTGGGAGGCCAGGCGACGGGCCGCAGGGACCGGCAGGACCTGTTGGCCGGTAGAGGGAACATGTGGGGTCCGCTGGCGGGCAGAGGGAACATGCGGGGTCCGCTGGCGGGCAGAGGGAACATGCGGGGTCCGCTGGCGGGGAGCGGGAACAGGCGGGGTCCGCTGGCGGGGAGCGGGAACAGGCGGGGCCCGCTGGCGGGGAGCGGGAACAGGTGGCGTCGCCGTGAAGACGTCATCGGAGGGCGAGGTCGCCGTGCAGACGCCACCGGAGGGCGAGGTCGCTGTGCAGACGCCACCGGAGGGCGTGTCCACCGAGCAGACGTCATCGGAGGGCGTGGCAGCCGGAGCGACGTCATCTGGGGGCGTGACTACCGGGCTGACGTCATCTGGGGGCGTGACCACCGGGCTGACGTCATCTGGGGGTGTGACCACCGGGCTGACGTCATCGGGGGGGCGTGACCACCGGGCAGACGTCATCGGGGGGCGTGACCACCGGGCAGACGTCATCGGGGGGCGTGACCGCCGGGCTGACGTCATCGGGGGGCGTGTCGGCGAGGCGACGTCATCGGGGGGCGTGACCACCGGGCTGACGTCATCTGGGGGCGTGACCGCCGGGCTGACATCATCACGGGCCCGAGCTGGCCACTCCTGGGGTGAGTGGCCACTGCGTCCCCCCAAAAAATTCTTGGGGGGCCGTTGGGGAGTGGCTTCCAGGATGCGGTCATCGTAGGCTGGGAAGGCCGTGGCAGCGTCGTCGTGAGGCCGGGCGGCTGTGCAGGCGTCGTCGTGAGGCCGGGCGGCTGTGCAGGCGTCGTCGGGAGGTGTGGAGGTCTCGATCCCACTACTGACCAACAGGTCAGCAGGTATCTCCCGTCGACACTGAGGGGCAGACTCATATACACCTCCACCAAACCTTTCACATAACGACCGGCAAAATCCCTTCACAGTCCATGCATCCGTAACCCGGTGCGTTAGGACAATGTTAGCCCACTCTAGGGCTTTTCCCTTTAATAGTGACCGCATGAATACGACCTGTATGCTCTCGGGTGGTGTGGGTACTGTGAGGAATCGCAAGTAACCCTCACATTGGAGGAGAAAGCTCCTGACTAATCCTTTCTCCCCGTCGTACACCTCAGGGACGAGACAGAGTGAGGGTAGCGCCACCGGTTTCCCCTCAGCGTCCTTTCCAAGCATAGCTTGGATAGAATCCAACCGCTCGTTGAAAGCGTCTCGGTCGAACGGTTGTGTTGACAGAACCACCGTGTTGTCGTTCTGCTGCGTCGCGTTAAACTGGTCGGTCATTCTGTAACGTTTGTGACGGCCAGGCATGACGCAAGTGCAGAAGATTCGGATATTTTAATAAGAGGGGTTAACAGACACGATAAAGACACAGAAGACAGAGGGAGTTATGCAAACTACCGGGGAGAGGAACATTAACTTAAAGGGTGCGCTACACAACTAGGAACATGCATACATGAGAATACACAACCAACAAACCATAAACACACAAGCAGTAAAGAGTATCGGGGCAACGAGACACAAGAAAACCTAAAGCACAACAGTACAACTTTAACTGAGTAACCAATGAGACGTAAAACTACTAAAGATTACAAAAGACTAGGGATACATACAAGGAAGACATAGGCGCTGAACATGGAATATCAAAACAAGCAAGGCTAAAACAAAACAGAGAGGGAGCAAGAACCATAACACGAACAGACCATTATTATTATTATTATATACTATAACATTATTATATATTTATTGTGTGTGTATATGTATGATTATTTTTAGGCCATCAAGGACTTGGTGAGCCAGAAATATCAGGAGGAAAAATGAGAAAACTAAAAAGGACCACCAGAGCACCGTTGCTGTCAGTTTAACAGCTGATATGTGGACATCCATTAATATGGAGGCATATCTTGCTGTTAGCTGCCATTATGTAGACAAAGAAAGCCATGAACTCCGTTCATCAGTCTTGGGATTGCAGCACTTTTCTCAGCAACACACTGCAGAAAACAGCCACCGTTATAAGGAGCCTCACGGAGGAATGGGGCATAGTGGGCAACGTCAGGTGTCTTGTCACTGATGCAGCAGCAAATGAAATGTGAAATGTGCCATATTTGTCAATTGTGAATTTACAGCCTAATCAAAATTTTTCCTCTGCATTTACCCATCTGTGCAATTGGAACACACACACACACACACACACACACACTAATGATTACTAGGGGGCTGTGGTGCACATGTGCCCAGAACGGTGGGCAGCCCTAGCCCGGCGCCCGGGGAGCAGTTGGGGTTAGGTGCCTTGCTCAAGGGCACCTCAGTCATGCTCTCAGGTCTGGGAATAGAACCCACGACCCTCTGGTCACAAGACCAGTTCCTTACCACAAGACCATGATTTCATGATTTCATGTGCTCGAATGCTGCAAATACGCCAAACTATTTGTATTGCCCATTCCATGAACTTAATTGTAAGAAAGTCTAACAGAAATACGTAACAAAACATGGCAAATTGTAACATACTTTCGTTCAAGCACCATGGCCAAAGAAAAGGTCACTCAAATGCAGCAACAGCTGGCAACACCGTTCCACAAATTAATAAATGAGGTGCTGACACGATGGAACAGCACCTACCACATGCTGGAACAAATGAATGAGCAGAATGAGGCAGTCTGGATGTCATTGGCCTCATTAAAAACTGATATAACTCCACTGACTCCAGAAGAATTTGAAATAATTGAAGATTTGCTCCTTTTTTCCAAGCTACAAGAGAACTCCCTGAGGAAAAAAGAGTCTCCGGGTCAAAGGTTATACCATTGATGAAAATGATCCACATTGAGCTTCAACATCAAGCCCCAAAGGTGACAAAAGCAGCTGCTCAACAACTGGCTGAAAGTTTGAGAAAGCGGCTAACTGAGTGTATCTGCAATATGGAATCACTCAGTGTGATGACACTGGCAACACTGTTGGATCCCAGGTTTAAAACTTTTGGCTTTCTTAGCCCATCAAAAGCAACTGAAGCTGTCAAGAGACTGAAGTCAGAGTGTGCTGCTGAAATGAGGAGCCATGAGCCTGACCCAGCAGAAGAACCTAGCACGTCACATGGATCAGAACCCAGTTCAGGTATGAAATCACATTTCTTTGTGTTTATTTGTATATTTCTGTAGCAGTTTGGCATGTCATAATAAACACATTATTATTAAAGATTTATTTCTGTAATGTTTTTAGGGCAAAGTCTATGGAAACCTCTTGATATGGAGGTTGAGGAGAACCAGAAGACAACTAATATTACAGCAGATTCCATAATTGAGGTCCAACGCTACCTGGCTGAAAGTAACACACCCAGAACACAAGATCCATTACAATATTGGAAAGATAACCACAAAACCTATCCACACTTTATGTACTCGCACTTAGATATTTATGCAATACATAAATTAATGCATTTTCTTGTCATTTTTGTGTTTTATAATATTTTACACTTACATAAGTTGCACATTTTAGCTGAATATTATAAGACAAAATTGCTATATTTTGCAGAGTTGGTTTAGCATTTACACAAGGTTTTACGCAAATTTTGGAGTTTCTGGACACAACAAATTGAGCAAATGAAATTCTAAAATGATGAGATCATATTTTAAGTAAACGAATGTCGATTAAATATTTCACGAGTTGATGCTTTTCCAACTTATTTTAATTTTGTTTAATTGCAATGATATTATAAATACTGCAGGGGTCACTTTTGAGTGACCAACACAGTGTCAATACAGTGTCAAGTTTGTGTAGTGTGTCGATACACTCCTTGAGGTATCATCTTCCCATCACTAGTAAAATTGTCTTTCTATTCATCTTACAGACGTATAAGCAGCTCCTGTTCAGCAGGAGAAAAATTCGAATATCGATTGGCGAAGCTGTTTAAATACTGCGTGCACGCGCATAATCGCCGATTACAAAAGCCTGGCACGAATTAGCAGGAACAGGTTGCGTCTGGATTTCGTTAGTGGAACGGAACTAGACGGAAGTGAACTGTTTGGCTAACTCAAGCGAGGTTCACTCAAATAAACGCGGCTTTCATAAGCTCGCTTCGTGGAATACCCCCCGTGAAACAAACCAAACCTAAACAAGAAGTGTTGCTGAGGGGACTGTGACAAAGGTATATTAGTCTATCGAGATATGCTACCCCTGGAAAATGTTAATAAGAAACTTATAATGGATTTAAGTCCATTAAGTCCACTTGATTTTGTAATTAAAATGCGTCATAATACTGAATTAGGTTATATTTTATGGGAAACACAACTGGACAGGTTTCCCATAACACTAGTGAAGGGCTGTACACGCCCCAAAAGTCTGTTCTATCGTTTGCGCGCTGTTAGGTTTCTTTGCGATTCACACAAATCGTGGGTGTGATGTGAGGTGCGCGCTCGCGCGCGGACACTGACGCCAGTGGGCCGTCCGTCCGCTCCTTCATAAACGGATGTGCTCGTGTTGAATGTAGCTACTGTACGTACACAACTTGGAACATGGCGGAAGAAAACGATACAAAAATTCGGATATTACAAAGCCTTCGAGGAAAGATATGTAAGTACAAAGCATACCTTTACTGTGAAAAAAAAGTTATTTTAGAGAGATGGGAACAAAAGTGATCGACATGGAGAAAGAGGGGCGCGGTAGGACCACCAAATACAGAGTCTCACGTAAACGCGTATAGCTATTTAGCAAGCTAAACTTGACTGACGCAAAGAACCAAACATTGCAGCCGTTAGTTCAAATGAAAAGGTACCTACCTTACACAAGTACCAATATAAAATCGTCGCACGTTTAGTTGGACAGTACTAGGTTAGCTAATTGGGAACGCCAGGATGAACCATAGGTTCTTGTCCGTTTGAGCCTAGCTTGATGGCATACTCGCTAGATAATCTCCAATGTTGGCTAGCAAGCGAGTTACCCAAGAAATTCAGTACAAACATAGTTTTATAAATTGGTTTGCCATTAAAACAGTGGCATTAACAAAGAGCTCTATTTTTTATTATTTTCCGTAGCTCATTTGCTTAAAGGAATGTTGACGTTAAAGAAGCTAGTTATCGATGAAAACCTTTGAGTGAAGGTGCCAGTCATTTGCAAAACTTTCGAAATTCCTCTGACAGGAAGTTATTGCATTTCAGTCGGCATCATAACAAACACCGTTTTAATTTTATTAACACCATAGTATTGCACATTCAGTGTTTTAGCTATGTAATACAATACCAAGTTTGATGCAAAGGGCGACCAGTGAATGTAATGGCTGCCTAGCTAATTTATTCACATAAAAGGTTATAGTCTCTATTTTAAAATAGCTAAGTAGCCATTTTAATTAACTACTTTAAAAGGATTAATATTGCTTAAAATGTATCGATCTCTTATCCTGTTGTCCCCCTCAAAGAGAGACTGGCTAGCTGTTCCATTTGTCGATATTGCGTTAGGTTTTTACCCAAGTAGCCTAATTAACAATGACATTCTCGCATTGTTAAGAATACAAACAAACAAACAAGCTTCATCATAATCTAACATTTTCCGTTACAGTGACCACATCAGTGTTGGTTATGCTTCTTCATCTCGTTTTATAGCGTTAGGCGTGTAAGGTTAACACTACCTAGTCAAAACCAGGTTTTTAAAGGATTCGTGCATGCGTGCCTGCGAGGGCCTGCCTGTGTGTGGGGCTTTATTGTTTCCCACAAAACATTATTTAATCTTGTAACCTGGATGAGGGTAGATCCTGTAGTTGCTTACAGTAAGTGTTGCTGTTGAGTCTAAAGATGTGGGGTATTTATCTTGGGGAAATGGGAGTTTAAAACTAAGGGCCGGACCAGTTCTGTCAGACACTGAGGACAGCAAAAGCTGGTGAGTACCTCTCGTAGCTGCTGGTATGTTTCCACTGAAAATAAACGTGTGTGTGTAACATAAGATAACATTAGGAAAGAGACAAAAGAATATGGTTGCAGACCATTCTCTCGACAAGACAACAGTCTGAGCACACAAAAAATCCCCATAGCACATGTAAGCATTGCTAACTGGTGTAACTAGTGTTGTTTGAACATATCAGTGTTGCTTGTTTTTGATAAAACACCAGTTTTCAGCAGTTATGAAAAGATGTTTTGCAGTTCAGGCTTTCAGTATAATCTCCAAGTGGGAATGTAATATTGTGTGATATCTAGTTCATATGTGCACTACTGTACATGTACACTCTGAAGTATACTGATACTGTATACTGATCAGTGCTTCCTTAATGAGAGTTGAGTGCCTAAGAGCAGACTTTGCATTTCAGTTCACCTATTAGTGTGTGAAACATTTAGGCCTACCTAAGTATGTTAATATTGGCAATACATTTATTTATAACATTGTCTTTTTATACATCTGAACATTTATGATGTTATGTTCATCATATTCATATTTCTCAAGTATGTATCGTCAGTAATGACTTTCTATAAAATGGGCTAGGCAATGGATTAGTCATGGGTTACTCAATTCACTGTGGAACAGCCAGTTGTCTGCTTTTATTTAACACTACCAAATGTACAGATAGAAATGTACAGAGCTTTGAATTGTTTTTTAACCATGTTGTTTGGGGGGTAGACTTGAATGTCACTTCAAACTAAATTAAATCTGGCAGGCAAGATTCTGACTGTATTGTATTTAAAAAATGTTTTTGGTCAGGAATTCTTAAGTCTTACCACTGACCCTTCATCTTCAGAACAGTAAAAGGACAGGCTTAGGAATTCAAACTGGGTTTGATGTGGATGGTGCAGTCTTATGCAACTTCAATTAAAGGAGGAATTGAATATGATCAGCCAAGCTTCCCCAATGTACGCACATTATATTAGAAGAAAAGCTTGAAAATAAGCATTAGTTGTACATTTCTACTTCATTTTCAATTGAGGAAATGATCATTTGCAAGGCTGCACTCAAGTCATATAACAACTCACTTCGTTGGTTAAAACTCATGAACCCAAACTCACTCATTCTCCTTTCTTGAAGCAGTACATGGGTACTCACTGCTAACTGCCTCAAACCTTTGCCTGTTTGGTGCCTGGACACTGAGAATTATTGATGGTACAGATATGGGTATTATGTCTGCTTGTAGTGCTGTGGGGTTCAGAAGCAATGGCCTGTAGGGGAAACAGCAGATGATGAACTGGTGTGTTTTGCTGATCATGCAAGTAAACCACTTCCTTTTTACTCTGCGCATATAAAACTGACTTGGTGCTCCTGGTTTGAAAGGAAACGTTCAGGCTGATTGAGTTGGCATTGTTTTTTTTTTTCTCCTGTGAAATCCAAAAGTTGTGACACAGTGCTGAATTCCTTACATGCTTTGAGACCCAATTAACAATCATTTGGTGCTGGTCCAATCTTGCAGTGTTGCTGTTACATTTTGAGCATCACATCTTTGGATATCGAGTTTAAAATAAAGTCACAATCTGCCATCACTCACTTAATAACTTTTAATAACTTGCATAGTGCCTCAGCTTTGAGTGGGCCATGGGGTGAGTGAATGGTCACAAATGGGGCAGCCTGTCTTGCATCAGCATTTACCAGTAATGTCACTGGCTGTATTACTCTTTCCACAATCAGTTGTCTGTCTATAGTTCTTGTGAAACCTTGTATCTCCACCACATTGTTGTGGTACTATCTTTCAAAATGAGGCATGCTTTTTGAGAAATATTTGTTTGAGTGATTCAAGTTAGCTTGTTTGCTGGCCAAACAAAACAGTCAGTACTAGAATAATGATAGTAATGTCAATTAG
This sequence comes from Brachyhypopomus gauderio, assembly GCF_052324685.1. Taxonomy (NCBI): domain Eukaryota; kingdom Metazoa; phylum Chordata; class Actinopteri; order Gymnotiformes; family Hypopomidae; genus Brachyhypopomus; species Brachyhypopomus gauderio. Next base: position 15,647,829 of record NC_135212.1, read on the forward strand.
GGCATATATGAACAGCAGGACAACCTGGGACAGAATAATCCCTTGCAGGCTTTAAATCTAGGTTTATGCAACCATTTAGATTATTGTAGTGTAAATATTTTGTGATTTAAGGATGTATTAGTTGAAAAACTAGTTCCCTAGCAAACTTCTTAGCACATCAAGTGTAATTAGGCCTATATAAAAATAAATAGGATGTACAAAAATTCTGCTATTGAAGGAAGCTTTACGGAGTAGCACCAGAAATGTGTTTGCGGTGGTATCCATTATCATTCATCTTATTTAATGAGTATGTGAGTGCCTTGAGTATTCCTCATGATGCTGGAAGGTGTCATGCTTTCAAGACTGAGTACTGGATTATACATTTATTATACATGAGGAGGTTTGTCATGAGAGACGCATTTAAACAAACTTTTTAGACAAATTATTACGGCCATATATGATATCATATCCTGTGTGTGTGATTCTTGCTATGTACTAAAAGCTACATCTTTGTGGAAAAGTGTCAGGAAAATGAACAATAGCAAATCTAAATCCTGAGGGGAAAAATGCTCAGTTAAAAATATATTTTGCTTCATGTATAGTTCACCAGTAGTTAGTGATTTTAAAGATTTCTATGGATTCATGTATGTGTTCTGACACAAACTGTAGTTATCTGTTTATAATTATCTGTTTAAATTTTCAGCTGTTCATGCCAGTGTACTTTTAACCCTTTGTTAATAGCTAAACTTGTTAATAGCTAAACTCACACTCTTCCTCAAGCATTATTGAACTGTCTACCAGAGTGAAGGGCAAATGTATTGGAGATTACTTTGCATGCAACCCAGTATTTTTTACCTTTTAACTAACAATCGATTAAACTTCTTGTACAAAAGCAAATAGTTAAATAAAGACAAAGCTATTCAAATTAAATGGTGATGGTGATTTTTGAAGTAGCATAATAACAATTTACTTAATATTGTCTTTGATTGATTAAAATCTTATCAATATTTTTAGATTGTTTCAGGCGAAGCCAGACTTCTCTGCTTCACTATGGCTCCAGGCTTGTTATGTCATGAGTGCATAGTATGTAAAGAGAAAAGTTCAGTTTGTGTGTGGGTAGAACTGCTATTCACAACTTTCAGCATGTTGTCACGCCTTAGTTATGCTCCAAATGTGAACTAATAAAAAGGAGAAATATTCAGAAATTGTCACATATCCTTCTTATCAAGTTCTTGCAACTTAACCTAAAATGGCTGATGGGAATTTTCACCACTGCTAAAAGAACAAATTGTGTCTACTGCATGAGTTTGGGATACTTATTAAAACACTAGAAACATTTGCACAAAAATATTCCTCACCTCATTCCTTATAATCATCTGGAGGTGTATGTAAATGAAATTTCTGTAGTATAGGGTTAGGCTTAGTCTAGTGTGCTCTGTTTTCTGTTTGTGGTTATCCCACCTAAACTGGCACATTTGCATGTACTGACAGTACATTCAGGTTCATAGATCATACATGTCATTCACACCCTAGGAGGAAATGCCTACATATAATGATGTGTAGGAGAGGTGTCATGATTTTTGGACTGCGAGGGATGCGTTTGTTGTGGTGAGCAAGACAGTTTTTTTTTTTTTTTTTTAAACAACTGCACCAATAGGAAAAATTACACACCGCCCCTCCCCTTGTGCAACCATGTAGACTGGCCTTAGCTTGTATACTTGATCTGGATACAAGAGCTTCTGTAGAGCAGTTGCTACCACATTGTCAAAGGGTTAGGACCAGGGATAGTAAATTATTTGCTTTCTAGATGTATATATGTATATTAGGCCTGTGTTGAAAAAATCGATTTTTCGATTCAGAATCGATTCGCATATGATGATCTGATAATCGATTCGTACGTCCAAAGATTGATTTTATTTTTTATTTATTTATTTTTTTTAATTAAAATAATTTTTTACATTTCCCCCAGTGAACTTTTACCCCGTCTCGTCACTGAATTCACGCAGGCGTGCTCGGTCTAACTAACTGTAAAACAACATGGCGTCGGACAGTGCAGGTAACGACGATAGTCAAATCGGAAATCTAAAAACAGAAGGAGAGTTTATCCAGTGTCAGTGACTATTTACAGTTAGTCCATGTCACTGACAGTGTTCCCTAGTGTTTTTACAGTTTTAAAAAGTTGGGCGCAAGGCGATGGATGAGACAGAATCCTTTGCAATTTCCAAATCGTTACGTTTATTACATTTACCGAAGCGCAGACAGCGCACATAAAACACGTTACATAGAACATGTGTGACTCAAACAACGACGAGCACAGGACACTGCGCGAACACACATTAAGTAGACAAACCACACGAACCCCACGTGATGACGAGATGAGCCACAGGTAAGATGGATTAACACAGGACGTAACCGCACCCACGGAGATCCACAGACACAGACGAGTAGACGCAGACGACGTAAACACGCGCCAAAAAGGGAGGGGTCGGGGACCGTAACATGACAGTTCTGTTCTTATATTCGCACTTAAAAAAATAAAAAATACTCGTTTAGATTTTATACTTTCAGTTTATTAAGTGTGAGCACTTTTAAAATAAAAATGCATTTGGTAGCAACAGCTTTTAGGTGAATTCTTAATAATTTCAATCATAATAATAATACACTGGTTAGTGTCCCAGTAGGAGTCCACTGTTGCAGATATAGACACCTCAAAGATGTCCTCTGTTTATTGTCCTGGATTACCTTTCTTGAAGGTAGATTTATGATTACCCTTTTCACCAGTCTTCCAGCCATCAGTAACTACCAACTACCAGTAACTATTTGCTGATTAATATCGATATATTATATATAATATCGATTATAATATCGATATATATACATGTACCGGTATCTCAAACATTGTGAGAAAAGACCGGTACAGTTCAAGTCAAGGCTCGAAATGGCAGACCAAGCAAAATCTCGAATAAACGGAAGCGAAGGATGTTGAGAACAGTCAGTCAACCCACAGACTAGCACCAAAGACCTACAACATCATCTTGCTAATGATAGAGTCACTGTGCATCGTTCAACTATTCAGCGCACTTTACACAAGGAGATGCTGTATGGAAGAGTGATGCAGAGGAAGCATTTTCTCCACCCACATCACAAACGGAGCTGCTTAAGGTATGCTAAAGCACATTTGGACGAGCCAGCTTCATTTTGGAGTAAGGTGCTGTGGACTGATGAAACTAAAATAGTTATTTGGCCATAACAAGGGCCGTTATGCATGGAGGAAAAAGAACACATCAGTCCAAGAAAAAACACCTGCTACCTACAGTAAAATTTGGTGGTGGTTCCATCATGTTGTGGGGCTGTGTGGCCTGTACAAGGACTGGGAAACTTGTTAAAGTTGAGGGACCCATGGATTCCAATCAATATCAGCAGATTCTGGAGACCAATGTCCAGGAATCGGTGACAAAGCCAAAGCTGCGCCAGGGCTGGATCTTCCAACAGGACAACGACCCTAAATACTGCTCAAAATCTTCTAAGGTATTCATGCAGAGGAACAAGGAACAAGACCATCTCAGTCTCCAGACCTGAATATTATTAAAAATCTGTGGTGTTGCTTAAAGAGAGCTGTCCATGCTCGGAAACCATCAAACCTGAATGAACTAGAGATGTTTTGTAAAGAAGAATGGTCTAAAATACTTTCAGCCACAATCCAGACTCTCATTAGAAGCTATAGGAAGCGTTTAGAGCAGGGGTGTCCAAACATTTTTTGTTTGGGGCCAGAAGCAGAAAAATATGTGTAGTCACGGGCCACAGACTCTCTGTAACAAAACAAATCAGGAAATAATATGCCTCCTTGCTTACTATCAATTACACTTCATTTTATTTGAGTGATTAACTACATATCTTTGACAGTGTTGTGTAACTAAGATTTTGCAAATTTCACTCACCAGTTAATAATCCTAATGGGAGCAGTGATATTGTGCTTTGGGCTGTAGAATTGCTGTCAAGTCAGGCTTTAGTCTGGTTGTGGAGATGCGAAGCACATCGCAGAGGTGACTATCAGTTATCCTAGATCTCAATCGGTTCTTGTTCAGTGTCATTAGAGAAAATGTTTGCTCACATATATATGTGGAGCCAAACAAACTGATCATTCTTTTGGCGTGGCGCCTCATTAGAGGAAATCTGGACCTTTCCAAGCTGCTGTTGAATTCTGGAAGTGGGAGCATCTGGTGGCGACTGCGCAGAGTATCATCACATTGCATTTCAATAAGTTCTAACTGCACTTCCTCCTGTACTCCTTCCACATCAACAGAGAAAGGGCTTGAGAACACTTGGATGTCTTTCTCGATGGCAGCAAAGTCTTGAAATCGCTTGTTAAATTCTTTGATCAATGATGTGAGCACCGTCACATATTTGTCCATGTTTTCTGGAATGTTGGCATTTGGAAAATGGGAGATAATTTCTCCCAAAGCAGGAAAGTGTGCTGTATTACGGTCACGTATTTGCTTCTCGAAAAGACGGAGCTTCACAGCAAATGACTTCATGTGTGCATACATTTGAGACACGAGTGCGTCTTTCCCCTGCAGGCTTTTATTCAGTGTGTTCAGCTGGCCCGTGAGGTCAACTAAAAACGCCAGGTCTGCTAACCACATTGGCTCGCACAGTTCATCAAGGCGAAGTTGTTTTTCTTTCAAAAATCGGTCGATTTCAGATCTCGGTGAAAAGAACCGCTGCAGAACAGAGCCGCGACTGAGCCAGCGCACATCCGTGTGATAGATTACATCACCGTATTCGGCATCAATGTCAGACAGAAATGTCCGAAATTCTCTGTGATTGAGAGCTCTCGATCGTATTAGGTTGATGGTTTTCACCACAGTAGCCATTACATTACCCAGTTGGGCGGCTCTGGCGCAGAGTGCTTCCTGATGTATAATGCAGTGCAACTTCACAGCCTCACCTCCAGCCTTGCGAACTTTTCTGCATACCATGGAAGCCATCCCGTTTCGCTCGCCCGTCATAGCTGGAGCTCCGTCAGTGGTGACTCCACACAACTTGTCCCAAGGGAGACTCATATTTTCGATGGCAACTGACACAGCCTCAAAAATGTCCTTTCCCGTTGTTGTACCTGTGAGGCTCCTTAAATCGAGGAGCTCCTCCAAAATGCTAAAGTCATCGTCAATCCCTCGCAAAAAAATTAACAGCTGAGCTGTGTCTGTGGGGTCAGTACTTTCATCACACGCGATTGAATAAAAATCAAATGCGCGAGCTTTGCCTGATACTTGCTGCTTTAAGTTGGTCGACAGGTCTTCGATTCGTCGGGCAACTGTATTTCTTGCCAGAGTAACGTTGTTAAATTCTTGCATCTTTTCTGGGCACATTATACCAACGACTTTAGCGAGACACTCTTTTATAAAGTCACCTTCTGAAAAGGGTTTCCCGCGCTGGGCTATAATTTGAGCTACCTCGTAGCTAGCCCTTGTAGCATTTTCTTGCACTTGGTTAGCACGAAAAAATTGGTTTTGTTGAGCTGACAGGCTAGCTGCTAGTTGTTTTACCTTCTGTTCTCGTTCAGCACCAGTGCATGCCACGAAAGAGTGATGTTTCGTTTCATAATGTCTCTTAACATTATACTCCTTCATTACAGAAACTGTTTCCTGACAAATTAAGCATACACACTTCCCTCTGAACTCAGTGAAAAAATAGTCATTTTCCCAACGTGACTGAAATCTTCTGCATTCATTGTCTATTTTTCGCTTCTTTGGAGCCGCCATGTCTACCCAAATTTTGGAACATTAATGTACACGTAACGTCGTGAGCGCTTTGCGTTAGAGGGAAAAGGAGATATGGAGCGTTTTAGATTGATTTTACGAGACTGCGACACCCAGCGTTAAAACTAGTAATAGCGGGCCAACTTTCATTTTATTTCTAAAATACCACGCGGGCCGTTCCAATAATGGCAACGGGCCGCAAATGGCCCGCGGGCCGTAGGTTGTACACCCCTGGTTTAGAGGCTGTTATTTCTGCGAAAGGAGGATCTACTAAATATTAAGTTAAGGGTTTTTTTGGGTGCCCAAACTTATGCACCTGCCTATTTTTGTTTAGACAATTATTGCACACTTTCTGTAAATCATAAAAACTTCATTTCACTTCTCAAATATCACGGTGTTTGTCCCCTATATGATATATTTAACTGAATTTTTTTATCCAAACATTCAATGATTTCATAAAGGTAAATCAGGAAAATTTACAAGGGTGCCCAAACGTTCGCATCCCATTGTATCCTCTATTCATATCATGCCATATTTTCACTTTGAACTGCTAAATTGCAATACTGCTGCTACTGTTTACAGTCCTACAACTATACTACACATGCCTCTTCCTGTGTACATATCTATTGTGTGTATATATCTCCTATTTATTCCCTACATGCTCATGTACATGTACACTTTCTGCTCATTTGCACTTCTTGTTAGATGCTAAACTGCATTTTGTTATCCAGTACCTGTACTAGGGCAATGCCAATATAATTGAATCTAATCTAATCAGGCTTATACTGTTTTTCTTACACTGTTTTCTTGCTGATCCTAATGTTCTCGCAGGATCCTGCGTTAATAATAAAGACAATAAGATTTACATATCATTAATTTTCTTTTCTCCTTAACCCTCCCTCACCCCTCCTCCATTCTCTCTCACTCATGAGGATTTTGTCATCTTCTTTGAAGAGAAGATTGCAGCAGTCCGTCAGTCCTTCTCCCCAGCTCCCAACCTTCCTACTTCTTTCTCCCCTCTCTCCTCAGACAAGATACATCAACTTCTGACTTCTAGCAATCCTACTACATGCCCACTGGATCCAATTCCTTCCACTCTTGTCCAGAATATGTCAAGATAACTTCTTCCGTTCATCTCGGCAATCGTCAACAACTCCTTAGTTTCTGGTCATGTACCTACCGTGTTCAAGATGGCAAGTGTGGTACCAATCTTGAAAAAAGCAAGATGACACCTCCTGACATGAACAACTACAGACCGTTATCACTTCTTTCTTTTCTATCAAAAACTCTGGAGCGAGCAGTCTATGATCAATTATCTCTCAGATATTGCTTCATGGATGACTGCTCACCACTTGAAGTTCAACCCTAGCAAAACTGAGCTTCTGTACATTCCAGGAACCCCAAACCCACACAACTTCACAGTTTCCTTTGAGAACACCTTGTTAACACTATCAGAAACTGCTCGAAGTGGGTGTAACGTTGGATGAGTTGTCCTTCTCAACATGTTTCAAAACTGACCAGATCCTGCATATTTCTCCTCTGCAACATATGGAGAATACGACCCTTCCTTTCACAGGAAGCTACTCAAGTGCTTGTGCAGTCTCTAGTAATCTCTAAGCTGGACAACTGCAATTCCCTACTTGCAGGTCTTCCTCCACGGGTCATCAGACCTCTACAACTAATTCAGAATGCTGCAGCACGACTAGTCTTCAATCTCCCCAAGTTCTCACATGTGACTCCTCTGCTACGCTCTCTTCATGTTTTCACTTATTTATGTTTTTGAGTGCCCATGTCAAATAAGATGCATTATTTCCTACCTCTGACTCATGTACTTGGTGTATTCATCAAGAAAATGATTAGCTCTTTGCAGAATTGCAGATTCCTGCATGAGGGTTGTGTCTTTGTGTTTTTGCATCCCCACAGAAACAATGATTCACACAAAGATTTGTCAGTCAATTTCATTATTGGAAGATCAAGATTACTTTCACTTTTCACTCATATGTTTACAATTATTGGCAGCTTGAACTAGTACGAAAATGTAAGCCATTGCTCAACTGTTTTAGTGAAGTTAATAAATAATGAAGGCATTTAGATTCAGTTCAATGTTTTTGTGTCAGTAATACAGTATTTGTCCTAAGGCAGCTATCAAGCAAGACATCATACAAATAGTGATGTGCATGTGCAAAAGAACAGTTCTTTATTGAATGTGAGTAAAGAGCAGTATCCTTAAATGGTTTGCATTGCGTATCCATGCATTGAATGTACTGTGCATATAAATCAACATTTTTTTTTTTGACTTTTTTTTTTACTTTTGACTTTTTGTCAATCAACAATACACCACATAGCCTAGGCCTACATTGAATGAGATGGTGTTGCTTGGTGGTTCAGACAAAAAAAACCCACAAGTTCAGTAAGCTACAAAGGAAAATAAATAAGCATTATAGGAATATAATAAAGGTACTAGTAAAATGGTTAAATGCAAATGTTTAAATGTTAATGCATTGAGCTAAACAGATAGATGGCCAGGAGGAGGAGTGGTCCCTGAATGTGGATGCCCTGCTTCGTATGTTGCAGAAACTTTCAAGAGGTCAACATAAAACATTGGAGCTGGCTCTGGCAGTTCAGCAATGAAGCAAAAGGACAGTTCCTGATCATTTCCACTGCCCACAACACCTCTGATGATTTCTGGACAGATGCCTTCTAGACAAAGATGTGGTTGATCTGCATAAGGGAACATTAAGATTCTCATAAGTCTCTCAACAAAAGCTTTGATGTCATGCCTTCTCTGTTACCCCTTACTTCCTGTCCCTTCTGTACTTCAGCATCATCCAGTCCATTCTATTGTATAGCTATAGTTAAAGACGTGAGAGGTGCGCTCGTGACGTTAAGCACAAATGTTAATTTTAACAGCACAAACGTAGCACAAACGAATGAGACCAGTTTGGAGTGATTTGGACATGGAGGGGGGCTGGTGATGTCACAGGTCAAAAATGTATTTTTTAATTACTCAAAAGCCTTAATACTAGATAAAGTTTAAGATTCTTTGTCACATGTATAAATTGTGGTGATACAAGATACACAGTGAAATGAATATGTGACTGTTCCTAGACTATGCGGCAGTAAAAAGAGAATTACAATTAAATATATAGATAAATCAACAATTAAGTAATTTACAATTTACAGTATTTATAAGATATCAAATATCTTAACTATAGAAGTAAAAATAAATTATAGAAGTAAAAAGAGAATAAATAATCTACAACATACATGTAAATGGATCTATAAGTGACTGAGTGTCAGATAAGGTGGTTGTGTGTCTGATGAAGAGCAGAATGGAATGGAATGGACCACGTGTGTTATGTGTTTTGTGTATCCGTTGTGTTTAGTGTCCGAATGATCTGAGGGTAAAGGCTCCTCCTCAGCCTCTCAGTTCTGGCCCTGATGGAACGTAGCCATTGCCCTGAGGGTAGCCATACAAACAGACTATGGTTTGGGTGGTGAATGTCCTTACTGAGGTGTTTCCCAGATGCTCTGCACTGCCTGGAGTAAATGTCTTGAGGTTTTGGCAGTACAGTCCTGGTGATGCGCTCAGAGCAGCGTATCACTCTTTCGAGGTCTTTCTTGTCCTGTGCGTTGCCGTTACCAAACCAGGTAGTGATGTTACCAAAAACAGACCCAATGGTGACAGACAAGAAGAGTTCCAGCAGTGCTGTGGAGATCTTGAATTTCTTCAGCCACCTGAGATGGTACAAGCGTTGCCTCGCCTTCTTTATCTGGGTGGAGATGTGTGTGGACCATGTCAGGTCCTCAGAGATGTGGACTCTGAGGTACTTGTAGCTACTCACTTTCTCAACTGGAGTGTCATTGATTTGGAGAGGTGTATATGAAGTCCTCCTCTTCTCCCTTCTAAAGTCAACTACCTTATCCTTGGTCTTAGATACATTCATTTCCAGGTTGTTGACTCCACACCATGATTACAGTTGCTCCACCTCACACAGGTAGGCCTTATCATTGTTGGAGATTAGGCCTACCTGCAAAAATGTATCATCTGCAAATTTCACAATGGTGTTGGAGCTATGGGTGGCTGTACAGTCATGTGTGTACAGCGAGTACAGGAGTGGGCTCAATACACATCTTTTGGGGGTGCAGATACTGAGGGATTTTGAGCTGGATGTAAAATTTCCCATCTTGACCACTTGAGGTCTGTCAGTCAGGAAGCTCTGTACTCGGGAACGCAATGAGTGGTTTAGCCCCAGATCATAGAGTTTCGTGACCAGCCGAGCTGTAGTCCACAAACAGTAGGCATGCATAGTTCCCTTTTCTATTGTCGAGATGGGTGAGGATAGTGTGGAGAATGTATGCAATGGCATAATCAGTATTCCTGTTGCTACGGTAGGCGAACTGAAGTGGGTCCAGTGTAGGGGGGAAGGATGAACAGATGAAGTCCTTGATCAGCTTTTCAAAGCACTTCATGATCACAGAGGTGAGAGCCACTGGGCGGTAGTCATTCAGACAGGATGGGTTGGTCTTCTTGGGAACAGGGATAATTGTAGATTTTTTGAAGCATCTCGGGACGACAGAATGGGCCAGGGATAAATTGAATATGGTAGTAAACACAGGGGCCAGCTGATCAGCGCAAGATTTTAGTACCCTCTTAGGGATGCCATCAGGACCAGCTGCCTTCCTGCTATTTACCCGTTTCAGAGCTTTTCTCATGTCTCCCTCAGAAATGGTGAGAGGGTGGTCCTCACTGGTCAGGTTGCACGCCATTGTAACATTAGTGTTATTTGCTAAGCTAGCAATGCTAACGGCATTAGCATAATCGGTGCTAACCTCGAAACAGGCATAAGAGTCATATCCCCAGTGCTCAGTCCTGTGTTGTATGCAGTAGTACGAGCTTTAATGGCCTTACGAATTGTTCTGTCTACCCACGGTTTCTGATTAGGAAAGATCTTAACAGTCACCATAGGCACGATATCATCCGTTACTTTGGCTACAAAGCTTGTAACTACCTCCGTGAACTCGTCAACGTCATCAGAGCTCACCTGAAACATGTCCCAGTCGACATAACTCAACGCATCCTGAAGTGTGGCTTCTGATTGGGCAGACCAGCGTCTTATCACTCTGGTTGACGGAGCTTCTTGTTTTAGTCTTTATTTATATTCCGGCATGAGGAAAATGACGGCATGGTCTGATGTCCCAAAAGCCGGGCGAGAGATGGCTTTATAGGCATTCTTGAATATTGTGTAACAGTGGTCCAGTGTACTTGTTCACAAAGCAAACCTTAAGAGAGTTATGCCCAACTTGCAGCTTGTGCAACGAGAGGTTGCACAAGCTGCAAGTTGGGCATAACTCTCTTAAGGTTTGCTTTGTTAAAATCACCAGCTACAATGAACGCAGTGTCTGGGTGTTTAGCGTAGTGGGCATTAACAACATCATGTAGTGAGGCTAGAGCAATGTTCGTGTCCGCCTGTGGTGGAATATAAATGGCTATAGTGATGACTGAGGTAAACTCACGAGGCAGGTAGAAAGGGCGACTGAGAATAGCCAAGTGCTCCATATTTGGTGAGCAGGAGCGCGACAGAACCGAGCTATTCTTAGGATCACACCATTTGTTGTTGGTCATGAAACACACACCTCCGCCTTTAGATTTCCCAGAATCCGCCGTCCTGTCCATTCGAAATGGAGAAAATTTCAGCAGGTTGTACAGCATGGTCTGGAATGGTAGGAGTGAGCCATGTCTTCGTGAAACAAAGAATGTTACAGTCACGTATGTCCCTTTGGAAGCAGACTCGAGCCCTGATGTCGTCCAGCTTGTTATCCAACGATTGTACATTGGCGAGCAGAATACTGGCAGTTAGTCTTCGTCTCCATTGTTGTTCGAGTCCTCATTCCGGAGGATGTCTGTTGGACTAGTCGAGCTATCGCGCAAGTCCTCAGAGAAAAGGTAAATTGACCTGGTTTTTATTTCTAAAAGTGTAAGTCATATGTGATCAGTGCCAGTGACGGAGTGGTAAAATTACTAAGAAAAACTAAATAAACAGCTATTATAAAGCATAGTCTGAGCGGAGCAGTCACGACGGCGTCTGGTCTAACCCACGCTCTCTTGAGAGGCGAAATATAAAATAGAAACAAAAATATTTAGAGCACAAATAGGCACAAACTGCAGTGTTATTTCAGCATTTTGGGTTTGATGGGGGACCAGCTTCACGCAGGTAAAGCTCCAGACTATTCTCCGTCCTGGCTCCAAGATGGTGGAACGATCTTCCATTAGCTGCTAGGACTGCAGAGTCTATTGCTATCTTCAAGCGTATACTGAAGACTCACCTGTTTGTTGTGTTCTTACCAGAGCACTAACTCGGCTGATACCATTTGCCGTTGTTCTTAAATTGTATGTCTGTCTATGGTTATTTGTGCTTCTTGGCAAACATTTAACTTGCAAAACACTAGGTAATGACATTGACTCCTGTAGTTTAGTAGTAGTCTGACTCGATGGTATCTTGAATTCTGGCCTATCCGTACTATTACTTAGGATGAATTCTGTGATCAGATGCAAAGCACTTTGTAAGTTGCTCTGGATAAGAGCGTCTGCTAAATGCCGTAAATGTAAAATGTAAATTCCTTTATCCAGGCCCTTATTCAGTTTATTTATGTTGAGCAGATTTTGTGTGATAAATTTTTCTTTGTTTTATTTCCTCCCATGTATAAGTTTAGCCACAAAAACATACTAGCAGTTATATATTCCCATCAAGCACAGACTATAAACTGTAATTAATATTATAGCCTATAATGTTAAAGGTCTTCATAGTTCTATAAAAAGGAAGAAAATTCTAAACCAGTTAAAACATGCAAATTGCCTGAACTCACCAATCTGATAATGAACATGATAAGCTTAAAAAATCCTGGGCAGATAAAGTATATTATTCCTCATATATGTCAGGGAGAAAAATGGGTCTATTTATTCTATTTCTACCTAGTCTCTGAGGTGTCTCTTCGACTCTGAGGTCTGGTCAATAATGACATTCCCCAGTCCCACCAGGATTTAGCGGGCCTTTTTTGTGATTGTTTCGGGCTAAAATGTTTGATGTTGCCGGTGTTTTCAAAAAAATTGCGATGCATGTTGCGGTGTGTTTTTTGCTTTTTTTTTTTTTTTTTGTGATTACATTGCAATAGGGAGTAAATGTTGTATGGTTTCCTCTATTTAGTCCATTTTAATTATCTATTTACCTATTTATTTCAGGGTTGCCAACTTTTCAAGATCGCTTGGAGTGAGATTTGAACCTAGAAGAGGTGGCGAGTGTAAATTGTTGACGGGGGGTGGCGAACGTAAGTTGTTACCGGTTGGGGGGTGTAAAATGGACACAGATCACCAGTGGTTGGCGCCAGAGCGAACTAGTAACTCACTGAATCATAGATGTGGATCAGAGGTAAATAAACTAGATTTTATTTCGGCATGAGAAATCGGATGTGTGGCGTGAGAGCGTGTGAAGACAGTCAAATGCGTGTGTCTCACGCTCAATGCATGAGAGTTGGCAACCCTGTTATTTACCCATGTATTTATTGTCCATTTATTTAGATCTCCCTATGGGTATTATGCTTCTTATCCTGTTTTACCCCTGGTTTTAACACTTCAAGCAATGATTTTATTTCTCTAATTCTTTGTGGTATGAAATCAGTGACTGTATATATAATGGACGGTACGTCACTGTTGACTCCCATTGTGAACTTTTGAAGCCACCAAGATGGCCGCACGGACGCTGCCATCTTGGATGCGCTTGCGCAGTAGATGAAAATTGGTGCCAGAGCATGCGCGTTCAATCCGGTAGGCAGGACAGTATCTCCGCCAGAGACCGTATCTCCGCCCCGACATTCGTTAGGATACGCCCACCAGTATAGACACTTTTGATGTTTTACAAAATAAACAAAAGTAAAAGGTTTTAATACTGCTGTCGAGAGTTTTGCTGTTGAGCGTGTTCAAGTTTGAGCGTCTGGTACTGGATGTCAACCAACGCAGCTATTAACTGTCAATCACCTTATCGGCACACCCCTTTAAATAACACTTAATAACTTCTATAAAATCTGTTTATCGTAGAGAAAAACTCTGGGAGAGATACTAATGCAATGGGGTCTTATAGAATTGACAAAATTCAATTGCTCAAAAAACTTATTTTACGTGTAATAAAAATTCAAAGTTTCTCGTCCGGCCCGTTCACTTACATGGGAATGGGCGGGGTTAAAAGTTGTACTGCAGCCAGCCACTAGAGGGCAGCTGACACACGGAGGCTTCACTTTTCACTCGTCCTGTCCACTTGTATATACGGTCTCTATATGAAATAGTTTGGGCAGGAATGATCCCTCTCAAGTTTTGTATGCCCCGCACCCTGAAACACAGGTCTTGGGACAGAGAATGCACAATGATCCCTCTCACTTTCTTGAAAGGATCCCTCGAAGTGCAACAGCTCGGTGGCAGAAATGGACTTTCTGTCTCTTAAAAGACTATGAAAAATCACTTGGAGTGGATGGGCTGGTGCTAGAAATGTTGAAATTGTTGGAAATACATGTATGAACCCATCATTGTGAAACAATCAAACACTGAAAACAAAAAAAAAATGGTTTACCCCCGCTTTCATGTAGTATACCGCGATACTGCTTTTCCTGATCTTTTGCCGATATTTTCGTCGGCAAGTGTGAAATGTTCGCCTCGCTCATTCTGCTTTCAGTCTGCTCCTCTTGAACGTATACACGGAAGTATGGCGGGAGTTTGTCGACGTCACATCAAGACGACATCAGTGATTGGTAAAATTTGCAGGAAAGTTGCGGTGATTGGCTGAAGTTGCAACACTGCCCTGAATTTGCGGGGTTTGCTTGAATTTGCGTTGAAGTTGCAAATCGCAACATCGCGAAATTCTGGAGGGTCTGATTCCCAGCCATACTGAGCCCTCTGGTGGTATTGGAGTATCAGTCTCTGCTTGTTTGTTTATTACACTTTCCTCTTTGTCAGATATTTCTTCACTTCTAAGGGGTTCCTGTTTGGTCTCTGGCATTTCAAACTTCTTTACATGTGTTGTATTTTTACGACAACATACTACGGTTGGAGATTGAACAAAAACTTGGTTTTCAGATTAGCCTAAAACTTTGTGTGGTGTTGAATTGAACGGTGTTATAAACTTGTCCACTTTGTCTTGTTGGACCAGTACTGTCTCTAACATCCACTTTTGAATACTGAGCCCCTCTTTGCTTATCTGTATAGCAGTATTGTCCATGCCAGGCCACCGCACTTTTATTCTGAGATGTTTTGTCCCTATTATTCCTAAGTGTCTTTCATGAGCTAGTGCAAGTGTCTTTGCTTGAAGTTTAGAAAAATGTCTCCACCTAAGTATTACATGTAATACAGATTTTCATGGCCTCACATGATCAGTTTTCAAATGGTAGCACTAAAGTAGTGAATGAATCATACAGCATGACAGTTGCAGTAAAAATACAAAACCTAAAATTTTTTGAATCTCTTTTAATGTGATCAAAAGTGAATTATTTCTAATTGTTTCAACCATATGTGTATTTGTATAAATATGTACCTTAATTAAGCTGAAGGTGCTGGAAAAAATGAAAAATGGACCTTGAAAGAGCCGTACATGCGCTTGAATTCCACATTGTAAAGGTGGATGAACTCTGCAAACACAGCGCTGAAGAGCAGAACGCGACCTCGACACGCCACAGCGGAGCCCCCGCGATTGCGATTGCTACCCGTATTTTCTGGATGAAAATGGCCATTTGCTGTGATGAATAATTAATGTCTATCTCTTTCTATGCATAGAAACTAGGGGTGGGCATAGATTAATTTTTTTTTATTAATTAATCTCACTGAAATCTTGAAATGAATCTAGATTAAAATGGCTCATTCAGAATATGCGTGTTACCCAAGTAATGACTAAACTTTGGTAACACGCATATTCTGAATGAGCCTAAAAAAGTGTGAGGTTCCAGACGTGGCCTCGGAGAGTTAGGGGGAGCGTATATTCGCAACATGCTCGCGAGGCTGAGGACGAGGGACTGGCAGGCTACTACCGTAGACTCGCGGATGAAGCCTGGTCGAACCTTGCCTGTCAGTCGGCGAGGGACTCCTCTCCTCTAGCAAGAGAGGTGCACAAAGGTAGAGGAGGAGACGTGATGCTCGCCAGCGGAGAGGTGGTGCTTGCGCTGCCAGAGGTCGAGTTCGGGGATGAAGACTCCGAAGAGGAGAAGTATTCTCCCTCAGTGTGCTCGGAAAGCACTGTGTACTACGAGGGGGATGACATCAGCCCCCCTCCGTCGGAGTATACCGCTGACCCAGAGGAGTATGGTGAGAGTGTCAGCCCCCCTCCGTCCGAGTATGAGGAGGAGAGGGAAAACTCAGAGAAGGAGGAGTATTCTCCCTCAGTGTACTCGGAGAGCACCGTTTACTACGAGGGGGGTGACGTCAGCCCCCCTCCGTCCGAGTACGAGGAGGAAGCCAGTTCCCTTCGGCCCGAAGGAAGGAGCAAGCTCGGGAGAGGAGGCAGAGTGTCGGCACCCTTCAGAGTGCTCCAAGGTGACTGTGAAGTTGTGGGGGAGGGGCCACCGGGCCAAGGACGCTCCATGGTCCGGCCCAGAAACAGGAGCCTGCGCAAGCTACTAGGGCTCCCGATGCGGGGGAGTGACCGGGGGGGAAGGGTGTTCTAGGCTGGTGTGTGGCGTGCTCTCCGCCACGGGTCGACATCTCCCGGGCACGTGGGATTCCGGCGGCTCCGGACCCGCCCATCGTTGTGGCTCCGGGGCTTTGTTGCTGTAATAGGCACCCCGGGACGGGTAGTGCCATTGGTGGGGGGCTCTGTCACGCTACAGCTCCGAACTCCTCCCTTCGGGCGTGAGTTAATGTAGTCCATATCTTTATATGTACGTGTGTGTGTGTGTGTGTGTGTGTGTGTGTGCGCACTTTTTTCGTTAGACTAATGTGTTTCAAGTGGTGCTTGTTAGGCTACGTGTATATAGTGTGTGTGTTTGTATAGTTTGGTGCTCGTCTTTAGTGTGAACTGTTTAAACGTGATAGTTGTTATTTGTGAAACACGCCGTGAGCGTGTCCTGTCAATTTGTGTTTGACTGCTGTTCCATGAGCATGTCCTGCTGAATAAATGTAGCCTTTATTCGAACGCACCTAGTCTTTTTATACTCGACTCCCTCGCATCTGTTATACTAAAGATTTTTTCAGACATTTAATATTACATGCTTACTTTAATAAAAATGGCCAAGACACTCAAAATATACTCCATGATGTCAGTGAAAACCTTGACTTTTCTTAATATAACTCAAGTAAATCTTCCTGCACACCTCCTACAGGTGAATTTGAAACATTGGATTGTTATATTAACTTCTGTGAAAGAGAAATTATTAGAAACTTACTAGTAGGGGTGCACGATATGGCCTAGAATTGCGATGTGCGATAACATTGTTGGATATCCCGATATCGATGTGAAACTCGATAATTTAAGATTAAAAGACAGAAAAAAAGACAATAGTGTCTCTCTGAACAGCAGCACGTTAATTTGTTTTGTTTTTTTACTGTGTAATGAATCCAGAATAATTCCAAATATTTTGCAGGTTTATTCAATAATAGATTCAATCTAGGTTTATACTATCACGAGTGACCGTAGCGCGACTCCACACACCTTGCGTGAACCTCCGCGAACGGCGGAAGCGTTTAATCTTGCCGTGTCACATTCTTTGCAGTGTTGTCCGAAACTATATGTAGGCCTATTAGTATTAAAAAAACAACCCTCAAATACAAGGGAATGAACATTTACCTGACCAATTTTAATGTTGCTTTGTGTTTCAGGTTTGAAAAGTGCTGGAATTTATGCTAAAGTACTTGAAGATGCTTGAAATTGTAACTACTTTGTTTCACAACAAATTCCAGGACGAAACATGAGAGAACATGAAGACGTTAAGATTGGGTGTTTTGAAAATAAACAACCATTAAATAATGTGATAAAAAAGCGAATTATTTAGAATAAGTTGGAGTATATGTATAAATATTTAACTTAATTAAGTTTAACGTGCTGGGAATTATTGAAATGGACCTTGAAACAAGTGCTTGAATTCCACCTTGTATAGGTGTATGAACCCTGCAAACATGACTGTTCTCATTGCGCTGAGACGCGGCGCGCGCGAACTTACAAAATTTGAGAAGTGCACGACCTCGTGAATCGACAGCGCGCGAGGCCATCGCGCACGGGCGAAGCCACCGCGATTACGTTCTTTTCGCCTCGCAGACCCTCGCGCCGTGTCAAGTGTAAACCAGGCTTAAACCAAATCACATGTCTGATGAGCGTGTTCACCTCACTCTGCCTCTTGCCTACTTACGTCACGTGATCATAGTCTGCAGCGCGAATAGCTCCCTCTATTGCTGGACGAGGATAATGCAATTTGAGTTTGCTGTTATTCAAGGAGTTATCGTGGCTCTTTCGATGTGTTTATTGTGAAACTTCACATCGCGATAACGATAAAAATACAATTAATCGTGCAGCCCTACTTACTAGAAAACTTAATCTACCTATGGAAGAATACTCAGTCCTTAAAAATGTAAACAAAAGGAGTGACATTGTTATTAAACCAGCTGATAAGGTGGAGCTGTTGTTGTCTGGAGAAAAGACCTTCAAGAAGGAAGCAATCAACCAGCTTTCTGACACTACTTTTTATAGGCAGACCAACTCTAATATCACTCCACAGATAGTCTTCTATCCAGGCCACTGGATAGAATCATGCCATTTCAGCAGGAGACCTCCCTGATTCTCCATGCAATATGTAGCTGTTTCTGTCTTTTTCCAAAAAATCAAAAGGAAAATAAGCCTAGACGTCCCACTGTATCAGTGATGTTTCAGTGAATTTTACTAATTTTTTGTAGTTTAAATACCACCATCCATTATAAACCTACAGACCCATTCCTCATTTCAAGGCCTGCAAAAACTCAAGTCCTCGCTCACATCTAATTAGACTTAAGCGAATCTGTAGTGACAGACTTCCTCCTGAAGATTTCCTTCCTGAAAATGACATCTGCACAAAGGGGTTGGAAATCTCCTGTATTCTCTTTTATATACGGTAGAACCCCGGAAATCGACCGCCTCAGTACTCTACATATTCATATTTCGACGCAAAGTTTTTGAGAGAATTTTGTCTCGGAGCTCGAACAAAGCTTCGGAATCCGACCCGACTCATGACTTTTCTAAACAAAATACAGTTTGTGCTTCAGTCACATGCCACTAGTTGGCATTAGTTGCCGTTGTTGTTCAATGGGTTTTAAACCATTTTGAGGCTGTGCTCCAAGCTTTTGCTGTCTTTTTGTTGTTTCTTGTGGTTTTTGTGGTGTTCTGGTTTAGACAAAAAAAACATGGGTCCCAAGAAAGACATGGCAGAAAAGCAGAAGAGGAAAACGATAAATACAACAATAGAGTTGAAAAAGGCATTCATGTGACTGACTTTGCATTTGTATTCAACTTGATGATTAAGAATGTATTAATCAGTTTTCAGTTATTTTTTAATGGGGAAAATTGATTTGAACTCAACTGCATCACTTCTCGACGCTCCTTCTGGAACGAATTAGCGTCGAGTTCCGGGGTTCTACTGTATTTACAATTGATACTATTAGTAAAGCAAAAGTATTTCTTGTCAAATTGCTTGATTAATTAATGCAATAATCATAGAACACTTGATCAGTTTTCAAATGCCAAACTCCATTGGCTCTGTTTTATTTTTCTTAATTAATCACTGGTATTTGATTAGTATTTGATAAAGTTCTTTTTTCTTAGTGCCAGTACATATGTTAAATAATTTGAGGTTGTTGTATGTTTGTGTGTGAGGGTGTTGTGGTGCATGTGTAGTCATAATCAAATCTTTGTGTCTGTGGAGCCTACATTTGTATACATGTTATTATGTGTATGTTTGTGGGAGCAGATTTCAAATGTACAAATGTGAAGTCAGCCAGCTTTACACGAGTTCCACACCCATGTGTGCATCCCCATCATGTAGCTGCCATTACAAACTTCTTATTCTAGTGTCTCACTGCCTGAAGTTCTCTGTTGAGCTGTCTGTGTGTACACTCATGTTGTCCTATGCTGCTTGTGTTCTGTCTCCAGGTGAAGGGAGGAACCTGGGTGTAGGCTCCGGGTCAAACCGAATACGAGATGTTGGGACCTTCTGCACCATAAGTCTGGACCAGGAGGAGGTGTTTCGCACTAAAGTTTATGAAAAGAGCCTGAGGTGAGAATTGAACACGTGGGATCTTATAATTGATTCATGGAACCTTTTTGCTGGATAACAGAGATTCTGTTCTATTGTCTATTTTCCTTAAAGCAGCTGCTTCCTCCATGAAAGGTTTTCCTTGTTTAATTTCACAACCATGTGTTTTTCTCCATATTCAAAGGACTTCACTGGCTGTGGCTAAGGAAGTGTGTCCACCCACGCATTCTTCTGCTTCTCTCCCTGTCTCTCTCTCTCTTTCACACAATATCATGCGTTCCTGTTTTCACTCGTGGTCTGTCAGTCAGTCTCTGCTCTCTCCTGTTGTTTGACTGTAAGGTCAAGTGATATGTGTGAAACTGTGCATTCATGTGCATATAACTGCATGGGTCATAATTGCGTGTGAGTAAGGCAGAGCGACAAAGTTGCAGTGTGGGGGTGTGTGGATGTGGGTTGCCTTCTCAAACAATGTCTGAGGTATTTGATCATCACTCTGTGGTTAGGCACTGAAGTACTCTTGATAGCGACTTTTTAGGGTTCACACACGTAGTGTGTGAACCCTATGTTGTAATTGTTGTGATTTTTAGGGTTCACACACGTAGACACATGCTCATACTAATATTTGGCTTCTTTTTTATGAGACACACACACACATTTATACCTATATGTATGTATGCTTATATATGTATATGTATTAGTTAGGGGTGGGCATAGATTAATTTTTTTAATCTAGATTAATCTCAATGAAATCCTGAAATTAATCTAGATTAATCTATATTAAAATGGCTCATATGCGTGCTACCCAAGTAATGACTAAAAGTCAGTTTTTGAGATTTTGGTCCTCTGCAGTTTTAACAGTTAAAAATAATTATTTAAATAGCGACGAATCTAGCGCTAGAACCATGCAGAAAACCACCGCTCCGAGCTCCGCTCCGCTCCGAGCACCGCCCCTACTGTGCAATTTGGTTAGGAATACAACCGAGCGAAACTATCGAGTTGAAAGTCATCCTAGTTTGCTTACCCTTTTTGTCCCAGTTCCCAACACAACTTTAAGAATAGATTAACGGCAGTAATTTTTATATCGCCCGTTAACGGCCCACCACTAGTATTAGTATATGTTGTCATTGTTTGAGTACATACACTACCACACACATATACTAAATGTATGTATAGTTTGTATGCATATCTATAATATATGTATAGGATATGTCAGTCATGCCAGTGATGTCAGTCGTATCAGTCATATCAGACATGCCAGTCATATCAGTCCAGTCATGTCAGTTATATCAGTCCTTTCAATCATGTCAGTCGTGTTCTGCCAGTCATGTCAGTCATGTCATGCCAATCATTTCAGTGCAGTCATATAAGTCTGCCAGTCATATCAGTCATGTTACTTTTGTTCGTCATGCCAGTGAGGTCATGCCAATCATATCAGTTATGTCAGTCAAGCCAGTCATGTCAGTCATGTAATGCCAGGCTTTGCAGACTACATTCATACTTTGAATACACGGGCTGTCATGTTAGGCGTGCTAGGTGCAAGGAGTGAATTAACAAAGCATAGTCTCTGGCTCCCTCAATCTCTCTCTGTCGGTAATATACAGGCCCAATCATGTATAGATGCGTGCAGGCCTTCCTATATTGTTCACATAGATGCAGCCCTAGCCAGATGTGCTATTTCTGTGTCTCCCCTTCTGACACACGCAGATGCCATCACACATATCTGTAGAGCACACACTGACCAAACCCAAACAGCTTCTTTTCACTTTTAGGTCTAAAGGACATTTTGGGCTTCCTTTTGCCTATTGAGGCCAAAATGCCTATTCGTGTGTGAACCCGCCAATCGCCGCTTGCGGCTATATGACAAATTTATTTTCCTTCTTTCCCCAAAGATAATGATTAACAGTAAAATGGTGTTGTAATATAGTTCAAATAATCTCAGAACTTTTGTCGATCTTGCTGAGAATCTGGGAACCCTGATTTCCATGGGCTAACTTATTTACAGGTTGCATACATATACACTCTATTGCCAAAAGTATTTGTTCACCCATCCAGATTGTCGGAATCAGATCTCTTCCATGGCCACAGGTGTATAAAATTAAGCTCCTAGGCATGCAGACTGCTTTACAAACATTTGTGAAAGAATTGGTTGCTCTCAGGAGCTCAGTAATGGGACGTTACCTGTGCAACAAATCCAGTTGTGAAATTTCCACGCTCCTAAATATCCACAGTCAACTGTCAGCTGTATTATAAGAAAATAGAAGTGTTTGGGAATGACAGCAACTCTGCTACGAAGTGGTTGGCCACGTAAACTGACTGAGCAGGGTGCTGAAGTGCATACTACGAAGAGGTTGCCAAATTTCTGAAGAGTCAATCACGGGCCTACTATTTAAAAACATAATGATTATAAAATAAATAATTATAAAATAAAAGTAGTATAAAATAAGCTAATAATTGTGACGTTCGTGGGTCGGCGAAGGACGAGACACAGAATCCTTCCTTTATGACTGACATCACTTTTAATTCAGACACGGATTGCGCAATAGCGCACAGATAACAGAGACTCTCACACAGCAACGTGTAGACTTTAGACAACGACGAGCACATGACACTGCGCGAGCGCACATTAAATAGACAAACCACATAGCCCCACGTGATTACGAGACGATTCACAGGTGAGACACATTATTCACACGACATAGCCATCACCACAGAGTTCCGCTGACGCAGACAAGGCACGTGGACTACGAATACACACGCCCAAAAGGGAGGGGCCGGGGTCCTCAACGTGACAGGCGCCCCCTCCAAGGGCACTACCCGTCCCGGGGTGCCAACAGGACCGAGTGCCCCGAACCCACGACGATGGGCGGATCCGACGCGCTCAGTCCTGCGTCTGGGAGGTGACTGCCCCTGGCGAAGTGTCCGTCACGAATTGCCTAGCACACCTTCCCTGGGAAGACCGGGGAAAAAACGTTCGACACATTAAACGGCACAGTTACAAACACACACACAGGCACGCTTACACACAGTGGCACGAGAGGGAAGAATGGTTTAGGCAGACACATAGGGAGACTAACAAACACTGGTACACACACATCTGACATAGGCGCCAGGCTTTGCGCCAGGAAGAGAGCGAGTAGGGGAGAGAGGTCCGGAGCTGCTGGCACTGCGTTGGGCAGTCCCCCTCCTGCCTTCGCTGCGAACCCTCTTTGGACGTGCCCGGTGCAGCGCGGCGGTCGGATGTGCCCGGTGCAGCGCGGCGGGCGGACGTGCACGGTGCAGCGCGGCAGGCGGACGTGCGCGGTGCAGCGCGGCGGGCGGACGTGCCCGGTGCAGCGCGGCTGTAGGACGTGCCCGGCGCAGCGCGGCTGTAGGACGTGCCCGGCGCAGCGCGGCTGTAGGACGTGCCCGGCGCAGCGCGGCTGTAGGACGGGCCCGGCGCAGCGCGGCTGGCGGACGTACCAGGCGCAGCGTGAGGGAGCTCCTCCTCGTAGTCCATCAGCTTCTCCTCGCCCTCCAGGACCCCCTCCATGGACTCAGCCGGACTCTCACCCCGGGAATAGTCCATGGGGCTGGCCCTGGAAGGTCTGGAGGACGCGGTCTCTCCAGGAGTCCTCCTCCCTTTGACGGTTCTCATGGAGGAGGGAAGGCTCTCCTCCTCGTACTCCGTGTAGGAGTCGCTCTCGGGTATTCCCGAGCCCACAGACGGGGAATAGTCCTCTGCTCCGTACTCCACTGTGGACCTGTCGTCCTCCGACGGAGGGTAATGGTCCCGCTCCTCCTCACCCTCCTGGCCCTTGGGAGAGAGACCCACAGGCGGAGGGAGGTAGTCCTCCTCCTCTGACTCCTCCTCCTCTTTGCCGTAGTCTACGGTGGTGTCGGTGTAGACGGAGGGAGGGTACTCCTCTTCTTCCTCCCCCTCCCCAACATAGTCACGGTGGGAGCAGAGTAGATGGATGGAGGGTAATCCTCCTCCTCTGACTCCTCCTCGGAGTCCCCCTCCCCGAATTCGCTCTCTGGGGTGGACTCCGTAGCACCGAAGACGCAGGAGTCCACCCTCAGAGGCGAGAGGGCGCGTGCTGGATGGGGGCGTCGCTGGCGCTCACGCCAAATCCGCACCACCCCCTCGCGGAGCTCCTTGGCCAACTCGGGGTCCTGCGTCCTCCGTGCTGCGGCCAGCTGGAACGCGCAGACGGGATCCTGCTCCAGCTGCTCCTGCGTCGGGGGGTCCTCTTCCTCTACAAGCTTGCCCTCTGGTGGCGATGCCTGGTAGAACTCCGGGACGCTCACTCTTATGGGCGAGCCCTCCCGGGAAGGTGCGGGATGCCGCTCTCGCCACACTCGGACCACAGTCCGGTGGTACTCCTCCTTCAGCTCGGGAATAGTGGTCTCCCGAGCTGCGCAGAGCAGGTAGGAGCACTCCGGGTCCTCCATGAGCTGCGTCTGAGTTGGTGGAACTTCGCGGCGTGGGGGAGAAGGTGAAGAGCGGTGTTGCCGCTTACTGGGCTTCTTGCCCTTCTTCGGCTTGCCCTTGTAGCCCGGCATTTTGTTGGTGTCTCGAATGGCTCGTCGTTCTGTGACGTTCGTGGGTCGGCGAAGGACGAGACACAGAATCCTTCCTTTATGACTGACGTCACTTTTAATTCAGACACGGATTGCGCAATAGCGCACAGATAACGGAGACTCTCACACAGCAACGTGTAGACTTTAGACAACGACGAGCACAGGACACTGCGCGAGCGCACATTAAATAGACAAACCACATAGCCCCACGTGATTACGAGACGATTCACAGGTGAGACACATTATTCACACGACATAGCCATCACCACAGAGTCCCGCTGACGCAGACAAGGCACGTGGACTACGAATACACACGCCCAAAAGGGAGGGGCCGGGTTCCTCAACGTGACAATAATAATAATAATAATAATAATAATAATAATAATAATAATACATTTTATTTATAATCAGGGTTCCCACGGGTCCTTGAAATCCTTGAAAGTTTGTGAATCTGAAAAAATAAGTTCAAGGCCCTGGAAAGTTTTTGAAAACAGGCATAAAAGACAGCCGTCCTTGAAGGTCCTTGAATATTTTGGGGAGTTTGAAATTTCACATGAATTAAGACCGCAGTATATTTACAAAAGATTGCTATGAAAAAGATTGTCATAATGTTTTTAATTTCTCATCCTTTGTTAAAAAATATGATCTGATATGATAGTTGTAAAGATTTTAAGAAAGTCTGCAAAGTGATTCCTTTAGCATTAATTCAATTAATCAAAAATGTAATTTTATATTCAGAGTTGACTGTTTCGATGCCCATGTTAAAAGTGAATGACTAACTTAGTTGACTTCAAGTGTATTAACAAGATTATCACTCATGGTAAGAGACAAAAGATGTAATAGAGATAATTTAAAGAAACATCCTAATACAAATTATAAAACCACAATGGCTTGTCAAATTGCCCATATCTTCTAAAGTAAAAGAGACTCATTTCAAAAATAATAAATAAGATATATCCTGTAGCCATGTTTCTTGAAAGAAGATTTAAACATTATGTGGATTCATGTACCTTTTGTAAGTCAGAAGATGAATTCCAGGAGCATTTGTTTTTTCATGTCAACATTCACAAAGTTTTTGCATGGACACTAAACTCGATTAATCTCAAACTTAGCATTCTTTCTTTTGAAACCATTTTACTTTATGCGGAAAACATAAGTTCGGATTTCTCTGATGGCATAAATGTAGTCGTACTTTTAGCAAAATACCACATTCACTACAGTAAGTGGAGTGGTTAAAAGCCTTCTTTTCTCTTTATGAATGAATTAAATTCATAT
Source organism: Brachyhypopomus gauderio (assembly GCF_052324685.1). Lineage (NCBI taxonomy): Eukaryota > Metazoa > Chordata > Actinopteri > Gymnotiformes > Hypopomidae > Brachyhypopomus > Brachyhypopomus gauderio. Next base: position 15,673,649 of record NC_135212.1, read on the forward strand.
TACTCTTCATTAAGTAGATTAAAAAAATTGGAAAATGCTAGAATCTCACACCAGATTTCTCTAGAAATCTATAGTTCTAATCTCATTATACGGCTTTGCTCCTCTGTTTTATGTATGTACTGTATGTGTATATGCATATGTGTATTATTGTTATTATTATTTGTCTACTGTTTAAAAATTATATTGATTCTACCGGGCCTATGCTGACTTTTACTTTGCAAAAGTTTGGTCATTCTCCTGTAGAGAAATTTGTTTGTTCAGCACCGAAAGCTAGTGTTTCCTGTATGTAGTTAACGTATGTGTAGCCGCTTTATGTGAATGTCACCTTCTCACAGGTCCACTGCTAAATTGCCAGTCATGTTGAGTGTGAATTAAGTTTTCGTTTAATCAGCGCTTAATGTCATGCACAGAACATTTCAGGATGCATGGCTTGAAATGGCATTCGGTCTTTTGAATTTGCATTGAATTAACATCGTTTTTTGACAACATATTCAGGGGTAACAGTAGGTAAATGGTGCCAGGTGCAGTCCTTGAATTTGAGGAAGTTGGTCCTGGAAAGTCATTAAAAGGTCCTTGAATTTGATGTTAACCAAGGTGTAGGAACCCTGTATAATGCACTTTATTGTCTAGACAAATCTCAAAGTGCCACATCACATAAAATCATCAACAGCTAATAAGACAATAAATACAGGAGGCAGTAGTTAATTATTTAAACATCATATGTTCTGCTAAAAAGGAATGTTTTGAGTCCTTTTTTAAAACAATTAATTGTCTGTGGTGACCTCAGGTGGTCAGGGAGGACATTCCATAGACGGGGGGCAACAGAGCAAAATGCCCGGTCACCTGGTGCTAAGTTTAGTTCTTGGAGTAAGAAGGCGGTTGGAATTTGATGAGCGGAGGGAACGTGATGAGGATGGTGGGATGAGAAGATCCTTCAAGTAAGAAGGTGCGTTGCCATAGATGCACTGGTAAGTAAGGAGCGAGATTTTATATTCTATACGAACAGAGATGGGAAGCCAGTGAAGGGAGCAGAGAATGGGGGTGATGTGTTCCCCTATGAGGATGGCATTGCAATAGTCCAGTCTAGATGAAACAAATGCGTGTACCAGTTTTTCAGCATCCGGTCAGGTGAGGGTTGGACGTAATTTGGCGATGTTTCTGAGGTGATGAAACGAAATCTTGCAAAGGTGTTTAATATGTGAATCAAAGGTGAGGAGGGGATCAAATCTTACTCCAAGATTGATGACTGTTGTGGAAAGTGGTACATTTTGGCCGAAGAATGAGATGGTGGTTATGGGAGACGACTGGATTTGATGCTGGGTACCAACCAATATGGCTTCGGTTTTGTTACTATTTAACTGTAGGAAATTTTGTTTCATCCACATGTTTATCTCCTCCAGACATGCAGCTAGTGATGTTAAAGGGCTTGTTGTTGAGGGAGCTGTAGATGACTGTTTCCACTTATAAGTAGATTTGTATGTCATCTGCATAGCAGTGAAAAGAGATTCCATAGTGACTGATGACTTCACCAAGTGGGAGCAAGTATATAGTGAAGAGAACGGGGCCAAGAACTGACCCCTGGGGGACACCGCAGGTCATGGTATGTGTCCGGGACCTAGTCTTTCCAATGGAAATGCACTGTGTTCTGCCTATGAGATATGATTGAAACCAGGTTAGTACAGTGTCTGAGTCCAGTTGTGTGCTGTAGCCGATTTAGGAGTATATTATGATTCACGGTATCAAACGCAGCAGATAAGTCGAGAAGGATAAGGAGGGAGGGTGAACCAGCATCCGCAGCCATCAGTAGGTCATTCGTGACTATAACCAAAGCAGATTCGGTGCTATGAGCAGCTCGAAAACCAGACTGAAATTTTTCAAGAAGGTTGTTATATTTAAGGTGGTCCTGGAGGTGGGCTGCAACAACTTTTTCCAGTACTTTGGAAAGAAAAGGAAGATTGGAGATGGGTCTATAATTTGCAAGTACTTCAGGATCAAGGGAGGGGTTTTTTAAGCAATGGTGTAATTATGGCTGTTTTTAAAGCAGGAGGAACAAGCTATATAGTGATAATTCTACCCAGGCTTTAACATGTAAGGAGAAAAAAAAACCTTCCACTGCCTTTGAATGGCCCGTGCCCTGAGAAAATCACTATCCCATAGATACGTATTTAGCCTACTTAATTGTAACACTAAATAAATAAATAGTTAGGCCAGCATAAAAAATGTACTAATAATGGTAATTTAATGGTAATACATTTTTAAACTATATACTTTATTTTTCAAATACAATTACTCTTGTGCTTTGGCGTGCTGCGCGTTATGAAAAGCTGCATTTCCATTCTGCTTGAATGTTAATGATAAAAAGCGTCAGTTTAATTCTGTTAGAGGCGCATTTCATTTCAACAGTAGGCAACCTACCACGACACAGGAGTTGGTTGCAAAGAAAGGCACCACTTCGCCTATTTGGAATTTCTTTGGTTTTGAACCAGATGAGCGTGGCTGGCTGCCAAAAGATATAAATAAATGTGTCTGCAAGATTTGCAAATCCGTGGCCCATGTCACAGATGGACAGGCAAAAAACGTGATCTACGTGATCACCTGCATGTTCACCATCCTGAAGAATATGCAACCATCAAAGTGTCTGTGCATTCAGGGCTTGCCAAAAAAATGCAACCGACCATATCTGGGATGTTTGCGAAAAGCACTAAATATAAAACTGACAGTGACTGGTGGAAGGAGCTGACAGGTGTTGTAACTCGCTACCTGGCCAAAGAAATGGTATCGTTCAACACGGTGGGGAAACCCACTTTCAAGGCCATGCTACACACATTTGACAGGCAATACGAGTTGCAAGGCTGCAAATATTTTTCTAATACAGCTGTAACCAATCTGTTCAATGAGGTGAGAAGTGCCATCGCAGCTGTGTCAAGTGGAATATTTGGCCTTCACAACTGACATGTGGTCCAGCTGCAACATGATGCCATACATGTTTGTGACCGCACATTGTCAACCAAGAGTGGAGAATGTATGAATGCCAAATGGCTTCAAACCAGCGTCATGCCAGAGACTCACTCGGCGGACAATTTGGAGGATGCTCTGCGCAACACAATCACGGAGTGGGACATACAAGAAAAAAAGATCACCTGCATAACCTCTGACAATGGGGCAAACATCGTCGCTGCCATCTGGAAGCTCAAATGGCCATGGCTGAGTTGCTTTGGCCACAACCTGAATTTTGCCATCAACAACTCCCTTGTGCAACAGAAGGCGAGTACAGACCGTGCATTTGCAGTTTGCAGAGCTGTCAATGCTGCGTTTTCCCACAGCTGGCTACGGCGAAATGAGCTTCAGAAAGCGAAGATGGAAATGAACCATCCTGAGCATTCACTGATCACGGTAATATTTTAAACAATTCTAACAACTTAAGACTATCATTTCAATTTGTATATAGCTTTTAAAATAATTAGCACTAGGTTTGGCCAATTTTATCATTTAATGTGCAGCACATTGTTAGGCCGACTTAAAGTGGATAACTAGCCTGTGTCTTTACTGACTGGATTGTGCCACGCGATGGGGCTCGAAACAGCAAATGGTGGAAAGAATGCTGGAGCAAGCCATCAAACATGTATTTGCTGAAGACAAAAGCCACCGACCACTGCCCCAGCTGACATGGCAGAACATAAGTGTTCTAGAATCCATGAGCAAGGCGCTGAAGCCATTTCACAGATATTCTTTCTGGGGAAAACTGTCACCGTGTCCTCCCTGGTACCCATGCTGGGGCATCTAGAAAGTGTGTTTGAGAGATGCGAGGATGATTCTGAATTGACAGCCAACTTGAAGCGTGTTGTTCTGGAGCAGATGGAGTGCAGATATGAAGACACCACCCAGAGGACCCTGCACAAAGCCAGACTGCTTGACCCCAGGTACAGAGGCAACCACATGACCCTCCCTGCACTTCGCTCTACAAAATCTGAGCTGATTGAAGACGTCGTGGCAGAGATCATTCCCTTAAATGCAACAACAGGCCTGACACATAGCGGAGAAGAGGAAGCGGGAGAAAGCACCCCAAAAAAAGCCCCCCAAAAAGAAGGCGTCTTTGGGGAGCCTTTTAGGGAAGAGGAGGACCAGAGAATTAATGCTCACAGACTAGCAAAGAGTTGAGGCAGAAATGGCCATCTACCTGCAGGAAAGTGCTATAGACGGGGAAGAGGATCCACTGATATGATGGAAAAATAACCATAGCAGGTTTCCGCTAATGGCAAAAATCGCATGAAAATATCTTTGCATATGTGCTACCAGCATGCCCTCAGAATGAGTTTTCAGCACCGCAGGTAGTGTGGTCACTAGGGGTGGGAATCTCCAAGTACTCTACGATTCGATTACGATTCAGAGGTCTGCGATTTGATTATAAAACGATTATCAATGCATCTTGGTAGTAGCAATCCATGATGAATTAACTTTTTTTTAATTTATTTTATTTCCATTTTAAAACTCCCATTTTATTTTAAATTTAATCAAATGAAAGCAATATGGCAAGTACAAGGCCACACATTCCAGAGAACTGAACAAAGAAATACACACTGAAAAAGTGCACCTGTAGCAGCATGTTTGCAGTAAATTAACAGATTTCGGCAAATGCCAATTCTTAACCAACATTATGTACAAACAAATATGTGGTATCAAAACCACAGCGTCCACACGAGTAGAATTATGTGCTAGCAGCTGACTTAAAACAATATCCTGGGAATAGAACTCCTCAGACAAAATCAGAAATTTACCAAAATCACAAACAACTTTTCATACACACGTTCAGAATTCTGTGCAATCAGCTCTAATTAAAAAATAATGCTTGTACACTTCAGCATATTTTGAATAGCTAATACCTTAAATGCCTTCCTTATATAAAAATAAAGATTCCAAGACTTCAGACTAAACATTGAAAAATACAGCGTCCCGTCTAGGAGATATTATCTCGGCTCCAATGTGTGCAGCAGGGCGCGAAAGCCCTGGTTCTCAACGACTGAATACGGACGCAAATCCTTCACTATTAAAGTTGAGAGTTCAACACAAAGCGAATTTTAATGTTACTTTGTGTTCCAGGTTTGAAAAGTGCTGGAATTTAGGCTAAAGTACTTGAAAATGCTTGAAATTGTAACTACTTCGTTTCACAACAAATAGCTATCTGACTGAACAGTTCTCTTGTATTACAAATACGAGCCTCTTGTAATTCCAGGACGAAACATGAGAGAACGTGAAGACGTTAAGATTTGGCGTTTTGAAAATAAACAACCATTAAATTATGTGATAAAAAAGCGAATTATTTCGAATAATTGAGTATATGTATAAATATTTAACTTGATTAAGTTTAACGTGCTGGGAAATATTGAAATGGACCTTGAAAGTGACGTACAAGTGCTTTAATTACACCTTGTATAGGTGTATGAAACATGACTTTGTTCATTGCGCTGAAACGCGGCGCGCGCGAAGTTACAAAATTCGAGAGGTGCTCGACCTCTCTTTTTTTTTTTTTTTTTTTAAGAGCAGTATTTCCAAAGAGTGCCACACAGGGGCAGTGTGCGCGTGTGCCTCCTCTCTGCAGAATAAAGCCTGGTTTATACTTTCGGGAGTGACCGTAGCGCGTGATTCCGCCCACCTCGCGTGAACGGTGGAAGCGTTTATACATTCCACGCAGTGTTCTCCGAAAGAATATGTGGTAGTATAAAGAAACACCCCTCAAAAACAGGGGAAGGAACATTTATGACTAACTAATGTTGCTTTGTATTTCAGGTTTGAAAAGTGCTGGAATTTAGGCTAAAGTACTTGAAAATGCTTGAAATTGTAACTACTTAGTTTCACAACAAATAGCTGTCTGACTGAACAGTTCTCTTGTATTACGTTAACAAATACGAGCCTCTTGTAATTCCAGGACGAAACATGAGAGAACGTGAAGACGTTAAGATTGGGTGTTTTGAAAAGAAACCACCATTAAATAATGTGATTAAAAGCAAATTATTTCCAGTCATTACGAGTATATGTATAAATATTTAACATAATTAAGTTTATTGTGCTGGGAAATATTGAACTGTGAAAGTGACTTTGTTCATTGCGCTGAGGCCGGTCTGCAAACGGTGCTCTAAAGCTGTACCAACCAAAGGAGCTAATCGATTCTTTTTACATAAAATGCGCTTTCGTTTGACCCAACCAAGCTGCCGTAATGCACAGAACAGGTTGTAATGCTAAAATGGCAGCTAAAGCAAACGCAGTGTGTTTGCAGCCCGTCTTAATAAGCAAGGAAAGCAGCAGAAGTGCTGTGTGGAAATACTTGGAAAACCGAAGGACATGAACAAGCCAGTTTGCAAGCGGTGCTTTTGGAACATTTCAACGAAGGGCGCTAAAACCTGGTTTATATACTTGACATAATCGCGGTGACCTCGCACGCTGTCGATTGGCGAGGTTGTGCACCTTGAATTTTGTAACTTAACGTGCGCCGCAACGCAATGAACAAAGTCGTGTTTGCAGGGTTCATACACATTTACAAGGTGGAATTAAAGCATTTGTACGTCACTTTCAATGTCCCTTTCAATATTTCCCAGCACGTTAAACATTAGTTAAATATTTATACATATGCTCATATACTTTATCACATTATTTAATGGTTGTTTATTTTCAAAATGCCCAATCTTAACGTCTTCACGTTCTCTCATGTTTCGTCCTGGAATTACAAGAGGCTCATATTTGTTAACGTAATACAGGAGAACCGTTCAGTCAGACAGCTATTTGTTTCAAGCATTTTCAAGCACTTTAAACTAAATTCCAGCACTTTTCAAACCTGAAACACAAAGCAACATTAAAATTGGTCAGGTAAATGTTCCTTCCCCTGTTTTTGAGGGGTGTTTCTTTATACTACCACATATTGTTTCGAACAAGCGGTTCGAGCAGAGTCGCGTGAGGGGTGCGGACTCGCGAAAGTATAAACCTAGCTTAATACAACGAATCTGGCCAAACACCTGAAGGCATGCAGATTTGTACAAATAATTCCAAGAGGTTGGTGATTATTCCCATTTCTAGTATTATAGCATACAAAATTGTGTCCGATTATGGTATCCTAGCAAATGTTTGTCATATTCTTGGTTTAAGAGCCATAAGTGCGACAGCATACAGGGAGGAAAAAAAAGTGATCGTACTACAACGGATCAATCATCTATGAATATTGAACTCTACTCTAATACTGAAGTTTTTGTTACATAAAGACTTGGTTACTTAAAGTTGTTTAAAGTATACTTAAAATACACTTTTTTCACTAGCCTTTGCACTTGACTTCTAAATGTGAATTCAAGTGCACTATTATTTATGTTAATTTATATTAATGAGCAATTATTTATTTTTCTGTTTTAATGTGGTAGGGACTATACCTTTTATTTGACATTTGTGAAACAAAATACAATATTCGTTTGTTTATAAAAAAAAATAAAAAGGCTTTAAAACGGAAATGAGCACAGTATCTGACTTTGGTATCGAAAATGGTTTCGAATTTCAATACTTTTTAAAGTATCGTATCGAAGTTGTAATTCTTAGTATCGTGACAACACTAGTTATTACAGTTTAGCGCATTTCGGGAAGTCATGCTTTCTGTTTGTTTTATATTTTTCTTGCTCTTATTATATTTTCATTCATTATTCTTTCCTTCATTTGTTGTTCTACTGTGATATAGTGAAATCCATGATTTATTTTAAAGCTTTTTGCTTTTTCAAAAAAAGGTAAATGCCATAGCCATTCATAAGCTCTGTCACTTCGTTTTCTTGTTCAACTTTTAATAAACGTGTTTACAAACACCTTTGTGTAAATTTTATTTTGTAGCCTTTGCACTGCAAAATTAATGCTTTCGCTGAAGTTGAACGTCATACTTCGGTAGAACGTCATACTTCGGTAGATCGTCATACTTTGGTTGACAATGAGCAAGTTTCCCGACGCACAAAGAGCAGGTTATTCTATTTGCATGAATAACATGAAATGTTTAAAATTAATACAGACACGTAGAAAAAAAATGAAGACAAGCTATAACCTAGATATAAATAATATCCTAATATTAATAATAGTAATACTAGAATAATACTAATAAATAATATAATATGCCAATTAGGCATATTTGTAGCAGTAGGGTATTTTAATTTTCATCCCTGATTCTAGTTCATATAAGTTATATACCTGATTTGATCATTTTCTGTACAATCCCTGCTAAAGTTTTAGGTGAAGGAGACCTAAAGAACAGACCCTCCAGAATTTCGCGATGTTGTGATTTGCAACTTCAACGCAAATTCAAGTAAATTCCATGAATTCAGGGCGGTGTTGCAACTTCAGCCAATCACGGCAACTTTCCCGCAAATTTGACCAATCACTGATGTCATCTTGATGTGACGTCGACAAACTTCTGCCTTACTTACTGAGCGAGGTGAACGTTTCACACTTGCCGACGAAAATAACAGCAAAAGATCGGGAAAAGCAGTATCCCGGTACACTACATGAAAGCGGGGGTAAACTGTTTTTTTTTTTGTATGTTTTCAGTGTTTTGTTTCACAACGATGGGTTCATACATTTCCAACACAATGTTTCAGTGCATACATGTATTTCCAACAAGTTTAACATTTCTAGCACCAGCCCATCCACTCCAAGTGATTTTTCATAGTCTTTTGAGATGGAAAGTCCATTTCTGCCACCGAGCTGTTGCACTTCAAGGGATAATTTCAAGAAAGTGAGAGAGATCATTGTGCATTCTCTGTTCCAAGACCTGTGTTTCAGGGGGCGGGGCATACAAAATGGAGTTCATACCACATAGAGTAAGAGAAATAAAATCATTGCTTGAAGTGTTAAAACCAGGGGTAAAACACAGGATAAGAAGCATAATACCCATAGGGAGATCCAAATAAATAAATAAATGGACAGTAAATACATGTTGAATGGGATGTGTTGACTGGGGTGTGTGTGTGTGTGTGTGTGTGGTGGGGGTTCAGTGAGTCTGGCTCATGATGGATGAGTCTTTCAAAAGCCTGATGGCTTGGGGGGTAGAAGCTGTTCCTGAGACTGGTTGTCCTGTATTTCACACTCCTGTAGCATCTGTCTGATGGTAGGAGTGTGAATAGGCTGTGTTGGGAGTGTGTATTGTCTTTGATGATGTTGATGGCCCTCTTAATGGTCCTGCTCTGGTGAATGTCCTGTAGTTGGGGGAAGGCTGCTCCCGAGATTGATTGTGCTATTTTGATCATCTGCTGAAGGGCCTTCCTGTCCTCAGCAGTAGAGTTTCCAAACCAGACTGTGATGGAGCTGGTCAGTGCGCTCTCAACCATGCATCTGTAGAAGCTGCTGAGAATTTTGGCTGGCATGCCAAATTTTCTCAGCCTCCTCAGAAAGTACAATCACTGCTGGAACTTCCTGATGATTTTCTGGGTATTATGAGACCAAGTTACATCCTCACTGATGTAAACCCAGAGGAATTTAGTTCTTCACCATCTCCACCTCAGTTTTACCAATGTAGAGTGGTACGTGCAGCTCCCTTCTCCTCCTTGGATAAACGATAATCTCCTAGGGCTTGTTAGGGACATGATTGTTGACCCGAGGAGAAAGGAGATCCATGCACCTCTTTACATTGGTGAGACTGAGGTGGAGAGGGTGAAGACCTTCAAATTTCTTCAAAATGAATCTTTACTTATTGATACTCCATGAAGCTTGATATGTAATAAAAAAAACAGATAAAGTAACACTATGGGATTTTTTAAAATAACATTTCTTTGATTGATTGATTTTATTTTTTAACTACCATATTTTCTGGACTATAGAGCGCACCTAAATATAAGCGCACCTACAGTTTAAAAAAAAAAATGCAAAATGTTGTATAAGCTGTTGTAAAAGCCATATATATCTACTGAACTGAATACATATAACCGAACTGATCGGTTTCCGAACGGTGCCTGTAGCATTTCCCGTGCGACAGATTTGGCTTTCAGCCGGTGTTGTGCCCAATTCCGACTCCCCTCATTTATCCGCACATAAAGACGATACAGATTATATTGTCTATTTACGTTTCTATGCATTAATAAGAGCTAGACTTTAATTATCCATCACAGCAAACGGCATGGCATTATCTATGTCCAAAGCCACAGTGGCTCAAGGGTGTTAATTATCTTAAATAAAATACACACGGGCTATACCAAAGTTCACCTCTGACCATGACTTTGCAGTATTACAGCAGTAATACTGTCTAAATATCTAGTTAGGATAAAACTAGAGAGCTCAATGAACCAAGTTATAATCACTGTGCCTGCTGCTTGCATGTGCTAAATTAAAATGAGCACTTTCTTTTTTGATTTTCAATTTGACCTACCACCTACCATTAACTTTCTGCTCCGCCCCCTGACGGGTGAAGAAAAGTCTACAGAAAAGCTGCACCTCATTATAAGCCGCATAGTTCAAATCGTGGGGAAAAAATTAGCGGCTTATAGTCCGGAAAATAAGGTATTTATTTCAGTAGTGTTAGTTTCACTCCTTCTAAAATTAGAAGAATATATTCCCAAACATTTTTTGCTTTTTTCCTCTTGAGGTCCTTCAGAGTTGAACTAAAACATTGTGAAAGAACGTACAATGTACAAATATTCATCTCCAACACTGTATGCACTTTGAATATTAAAACCATTGTAGAAATTAAGCTCAGATCTGACCAGCAATGGAGCACAAATAAAAGGAGAACGTGATCACACCGGTCTCATTGAAAATATAGAATTTAATGAATAAAGTAAACCAGCGCAAAACCCGTGACATAATCCAAATAAAAGATACACTAACCAGAAGTCAATTGCTACATACTAGTCAACACAACTAGTCTCATAAGGGGATCCCTCACACCTCATGGGGGCTCTTCAAGACCTGCTCACCCCATAACATCAGGGGGCTTCTACCTATTTAGGAGATCAGTCCCTAAAGGTCCAGAAATATTGCTTTCCATCTCTGGGGAGAACACTGTGGTTTAGGCTATCGGTATCCTTTTCATGCTGGTAAAGTTTTCAGAAAATGACATTCACCAATTTCGTTTTTCCCCGTTCCACTATAAACTGCGGTGCTGTTCCATTCTGGCGCCAATTACTGCTGCACCATTTAAAACTGGAACTAGATCCTAGCATATAAAACAGAAGGTCTTAGTTTGAAGACCAATATTGTTTCAATATAATTATGAATTTCTTTTAATCGCTATCGCTACCAGTTTATTTTAGCTACGTTAGGTATGCTAACATTAACTGTGCTAATCACCTCAAGACATTTGCTATTCAGTCCCTCCAAGGGTGTTTTACTGTGCATAATGCATTTCACATAATTAAACCTTTTCAGTAACACTGAATAAATAACACTCACCGTGTGCATCTTGCACCATGACATGCCGCTGTCTTTCTCTAGCCAAATGACATCTTGTTTAATAACATCTTTGTGGGAGTCATTTAGTTTGATTAACACTTATTTGATAAACTCTGTCAGATAACTCCTGAACAAGGTGTCACTGCCCCCTCATGCTGCTGGGTCTGTCTATGGCAGGGTTCCCACGGGTCCTTGAAATCCTTGAAAGTTTGTGAATCTGAAAAAATAAGTTCAAGGCCCTGGAAAGTTTTTGAAAACAAGCATAAAAGACAGCCGTCCTTGAAGGTCCTTGAATATTTTAGCGGGTTTGAAATTTCACATGGATGAAGACCGTGGTCAAGGAATAATAGGGCACAGTTGGTAGGAAGTCAATATTTACAAAAGATTGTTATGAAAAAGATTGTCATGATATTTTAACTTTCTCATCCTTTGTTGAAAAATATGATCTGATATGATAATTATAAAGATTTTAAGAAACTCTGCAAAGTGATTCCTTTAGCATTGATTCAATTAATCAAAAATGTCATTTTATATTCAGTTGACTGTTTCGATGCCCTTGTTAAAAGTGAATGACTTCAAGTGTAATAACAAGATTATCACTGATGGTATGAGACAAAATATATATATAGAGATTCTTTCAAGAAACATCCTAATACAAATTATAAAACCACAGTGGCTTGTCAAATGGCCCATATCTTCTAAAGTAAAAGAGACTCATTTCAAAATAATAAATAAGATGTATCCTGTAGCCATGTTTCTTGGATTTAAACTTGATTTGGAGTCATGTAAGTCAGAAGATGAATCCCAGGAGCATTTGTTTTTTCACGTCAATATTAACAAAGTTTTTGCATGGACACTAGAAACTGGATTAATCTCAAACTTAACATTCTTTCTTTTGATACCATTTTACTTTATGTGGAAAACATAAGTTCGGATTTCTCTGATGCCATAAATGTAGTCATACTTTTAGCAAAATACCACATTCGCTACAGTAAGTGGAGTGGTTAAAAGCCTTATTTTCTCTTTATGAATGAATTAAATTCATATTACTCTTCATTAAGTAGATTAAAAAACTTGGGAAATGCTAGAATCAACTCACACCAGATTTCTAGAAATCTATAGTTCTAATCTCATTATATGGCTTTGCTCCTCTGTTTTATGTATGTACTGTATGTGTATATGCATATGTGTATTATTGTTATTATTATTATTTGTCTACTGTCAACGTGTCATTATTTTGCCAGCACAAGTTAATTTAAAATTACATTGATTCTACAGGGCCTATGCTGACTTTTACTTTGCAAAAGTTTGGTCATTCTCCTGTAGAGAAATTCGTTTGTTTGTTCAGCACAGAAAGCTAGTGTTTCCTGTATGTAGTTAACGTATGTGTAGCCGCTTTACGTAAATGTCACCTTCTCACAGGTGCACTGCTAAATTACCAGTCATGTTGAGTCAGGATGCATGGCTTGAAATGACATTCAGTCTTTTGAATTTTCATTGTATTAACCTCGTTTTTTGATAACATATTCAGGGGTAACAGTAGTTAAATGCTGCCAGGTGCAGTCCTTGAATTTGAGGAAGTTGGTCCTGGAAAGTCATTGAAAGGTCCTTGAATTGGATGTTAACCAAGGTGTGGGAACCCTGCTATGGTCTTTGCGTTCTAATGACTTTTGATATATAAAGCTGTAGTTCTGTAAAGTGGATGCTGTGTGCCTCCTCTTGCTATACCTACATTTGAATCTGCACTTACACATCATGTACTTGTTTTTTTGTTGTTTTTTTTTCTCTGTTGCATTTTAGTCCGTTCTATGCAGAAGACTTCTACTTTGAGATTCCTCGGCCATTCCAGTATTTGTCTTTCTATGTGTATGCCAAGAGTGTATTCCAAAGGGATCTGCCAGTAGGTCAGTTACCTTCTGTCTCTCTCACGTGTTTTCATACATCAGACATTATAAGACACAATTGACTCAATGCACTATGAATGTGTTAATAATACATACTGTGTGTCTGTGTAGGAAAGGTAGCCATTAGGAAGGAAGACTTGTGTAAGTATAGTGGGAAGGAGCACTGGTTTATGCTGCAGCCTGTGGATCCTAATTCTGAGGTGCAGGTGAGTTGAGCATATAGTCGTCTCTCATCATATTAAAATGGATTTGGTTGGGGCTTGTTCAGGCAAGCGAGCTATTATCACATCGGTCTTCCTTGCACTAGACTGGGTCACGTGGTGTTATGTGAATTTTTTTATCGTTTTGAACAGCATGAAAGTGTCTCTTATTAGATCTTATTCTTTAAGCTAACATCAAATGGTACACATTCTTAGTCATTGTGTTTCATTAATGCAAGGTTCAGCTTCACTTGTTTGTTTTTAAAATTTATTCCAGGAGTGAGGGATAGTTAGCATTGAAGTGACACTCTTTTAGGAGTGTAATTTGAAATTAAACTATCATGTGTACATCTCTGAGTCCCCAGGCCAACACTGCTTTATCTACTGCTCTAAATCTGCTAATGTATCAGCTAATTGGGGCTTTTGGTGACCTCAGTCGGGTTTATTAAAGCAGAAAAGAACATTTTCCAGTCAGTCATCACAAGGTTGCACATTTCAAGATGGGTTTTGCTTTTTGGCTTTCCTGACTTTTAGTGCATTGTTACTGATTGTGTGGTAATGAAATTAACGCTTAATATTTTCAGGGAGCCAGACAAAAAAATTACCCAAGGAAGGAGCCAGTGGCTCCTAAAAGGAAAAAAATTGGGTGCTAATAACTTTTCTAGGCTCCATAATAATTTACAAACTAATAAGCATTGCAGCACTCACATCAGATTATCTGTTATTTAGTTAACTGTTATTTGTCCAACATATTCTGGATTCTTTCTTCAATAACTAAGACTTGTGTAAGTATGCCAAAGTGCCAAAATATGCAAGTTCTCATTTCAGGCAAGCAAAACAAACATCTACAACTTTGATTACGTCAGTAATAGACATATTTTAAATTGTAGATGTGTTTTTTTTTTTTACTAATACCAATTAGTAAACTTTGCTAATACTGTCTTAAAGTTATTGAAGAAAGAATTCTGAATATGCGAACGTGAAACCTACTTTACTGCAGTTTCATGAGTGAAACTTTGTTCCCATTAAAATTAACTTAAAACTATGTACAGTTATAAATAAGTGTGGACTCTTAGGGTCTACTCAGCCACACTGCTTTGCGAGTCATACTGTTTGAATTCACACGAGCATGCATGCATTTTTTGATAGGCAGAGATGTCTGAGAGGGAGCTAAAGTAGCCCATTTAACTTTTAAAATACAAACTGTATTTTGTACCAGTGTATTTTTTTCCGATAAAAAAAAATCCTCACCCATAAAAATATATATATATACAGGGGGTCCTCGACTTAGGACGTTGATCCGTTCCTACATCTTGTCGTAAACTGATTTTCGGTGTAAGTCGAAACATATGTACATACTATACGTAAATAACATACTGTAAGCACTGCGTTCACACTGAAAGCGACGAGAGCGACACGGCGACCGGAAGTCATTCATTTTCAATGAGAGTGAGCGACACCCAGCGACGCGACCGTGAGCGACGCGACGCGAATTGAGCGAATCGAGCGACGCGAACAAGTTGAGCTCGGCTCAACTTTATGCAAATGAGCAGTGACGCGCGGCGGCGACTACCAATCAGAAAGTATATTTGCACCCTCCTCCGAAACCGCACCTCTGACTTTGGTTCCTACTGATTATTTGTTCCGATTGCAAAATGGAGGAGAGATTGATAGTGGCTGTCTCCGGATGTCCGGCACTTTACAAGGTGTCACTGTTTATTTACAGTACAAAATGTTTATTTTTGGAGGGAATACTGTTCATTTGTTAAAAAAACATCTGCAATAAATTAGCATATACCCTATTATTGGTTATGATTTTTTTATTCCTGTTTGATCTTCGGGTCTGGGGTAAAAAGTAAAAAAAATTACATAAACATTTTAGGTTTATATACTATATGTGTTTTATACACTATGTTTTATACACGCACTCCTTTATAATCATGTGTCCTGTCATCAATAGATTAAAATAAATAAATACTGCGTCCTGCTTTAAAAACGTGATTTGCATATCTGTCGCGTGCTGCATGCCGGCGATGTTGGACCCCACGCGACGCGATGCTGGCGACTCGGCGACGGAGAGCGATTTTATCGCTTTCGGTGTGAACGCACAACTATCCTAACACAGTAATTATCAACCGCGTAACCGTGTATTCTTCCGCCGTGCACACCAAACACGAAGTTCGCGTTACGACGTTTGCGACGCAAAACCATTAAGTCAAAACTAGGCTTTATACAGTAAATGGGAGATGTGTCGTAACCATGAAACATCGTAACTCGGGACTAACGTAACCGAGGACTTTCTGTATAATGCAGTTGTATCACCTGTCGCCACTGGCGAGTGAAATAATTATAATTACTCGCAAATAAAAATAATTACTCGCAAATTTATATTATTTTAGGTCGCAGTCTGGAGCCCTGATTTTGAATTAGGATGACATGTGGCTTTTGTTCTATTGTCCAGAATTGCAGTGATGCTATAGGCTAATAATGACAACATTTACTCACAGATGTTCTGCCCATGAAACGGGGCTGCACATACATGTTTGCGTGTTTGTGCACATTGTGTCTATGAACAATACAGGCTTACTTCCCCTGTGTGGTTAGTGACTGGTCATGTGTTGTGTTGGCCAATGAGATCACATAACTGACATGAATAAGACTTAATTATACAGTGTCATTCTGTTGTCCAAACAGAATGCTATTTGATTTGTCACTCCTTTTTGGTAGCACAGTGATGGTGGAGCAGATGTGAGCCCTGTTCCACATCCTGTTTTTGTGTATGGTGTATACCTTGATCTGTTTTGTACACACATTTTACCTTTCAGCAGAATGAACTACTGAGAAGTTATAGTTTCATAAAGAGAGTGCACCCAAGGACACATGTTCTTTGAAATGCTGCATTCAGGCTTTCCCAGTGCAGTATGGTATTAGATGTGTGCTCAACTGAAATACATTTTCACATCACTATTGTCACATCACTACCCAATATACATGTGAGTGTTTTCGTGTGTGTGTGTGTGTGTGTGTGTGTGTGTGTGTGTGTGTGTGTGTGTGTGTGTGTGTGTGTGTGTGTGTGTGTGTGTGTGAGTGAGAGAGAGAGAGAGAGAGGCTTAAAGCAAGACGGGCAATTGAACACTACATAATAACTACACAAAATGCCAGAACAACCTCCCAGAACATGTGGAAATGGCAAGGCATGCCACTGTGGCAAAAATGTGCAGTGCAATGACTGTAAACCTGCTAGCTTAGATTTAACTTGCACACACCCTACTGACTGAGATCCATATCCACTAGAGCAGGGATGTCAAAGTCAAATGCACCGAGGGCCAAAAAAACAAATTTGCTACAAGCCGAGGGCCGGACTGGTTCAATGTTTATTAAAACATATTGAAATTATTGCACATAGCCTATTGAACCAAGACCTAACACAGTGTATATTATTTAATGCTTAAATGAATAAAGCAATATTTTCTTAGGGATCTGTCAGTAATTTCAAGTGAAAACATTTTTCAACAAGCAAACAGATAACAAACTTCCTTCAAAGAAAACATGTTCTGTACATTAAATGAATAAAGTAATAAAGGTTTGAAAAGTGCTGGAATTTAGGCTAAAGTACTTGAAAATGCTTGAAATTGTAACTACTTCGTTTCACAATATCTATCTGACTGAACAGTTAACAAATACGAGCCTCTTGTAATTCCAGGATGAAACATGAGAGAACGTGAAGACGTTAAGATTGGGCGTTTTGAAAATAAACAACCATTAAATAATGTGAATAAAAAGCGAATTATTTCGAATCATTTCGAATAGATGTATAAATATTTAACTTATTTAAGTTTAACGTGCTGGTGCGCGCAAAGTTACAAAATTCGAGAGGTGCACGACCTCGCGAATCGACAGTGCGCGACGCCCTCGCGCACAGGCGGAGCCACTGCGATTAAGTCATTTTCGCCGAGCGGATCCTCACTGCTTATGTGCGCTGCAGTGACTTCGCGGGCTACCGTTGCATTGTGGGGAATGTAGTGTTTGTGCGTGCGTGGGCAGCTGTGGCCTGCGGGCCGGTTCTAATAGTAATTAAATATCATCCAGGGGGCCATAGATAATCAATGGCAAAGATAGGCCTTCACTTTGCTCTATCTATGCTCTAGTGCACATATGTCACAGATTTCCCTTTTGAGTGTGGGTTGTCTTTGCGTTGTATTCACCTGTACTAAACATTAGGTAGACACCCAAAAGTGCAAACACTGTCACGCATGTAACACAACTATTCCGTTAAAGATCTTTAATATGGCAGAATAAATGTGTTGTGATGCACATATCACAAATACTTTAGACAGTAATTCTAACTGATTGAGCAGGGCATTTAGGAGCATTTGTGCTCTCAGGGGAAGGTCCATCTGGAGATGAAGCTTAATGAACTGATCACAGACAATGGCCCTGTGTCACCGCGGCTGCAAGTCAGGTGAGTGACTGATGTGTGTAGTTTCTGTGCACATTTAATTTATAGTATCACTTAGCCAGGTAAAGGGTGAATATTCTAAACTTTTCTGGTAATGTACATACATTCACAAATTTTTCAGTCTTTGTCTCAGTTGTGTGTGCGTATCTGTATTTATTTCATTCACTAAGTAGACTGATGAAAGAGGAAGTGAAGCCATCATGGCAGGAAATGCCACTAATGTCCTGTTTCAGCATCACTGATTAAATTGCTCTCATTTTCTTTTTCCCTGATTTCCTGGCCCATTTTGTGTTGTCATTATCTGTTGATCACAGAAGTTATCATTTTCATACATTTTAGCTTTTTTACAGTGCTTTTTAGAAAGTGTAAGATCCTGTTTTCCATAATGTTGCTCTTAATTAAACATGCTGTTTTGCTAAATAACCGTGTGTGTGTGTGTGTGTGTGTGTGTGTCTGTGTCTGTGTGTCTGTGTTCTGTGTAGAATAATTGAGTGCCATGGCTTGCCTTTAATAAGTGGGCAGAATTGCGACCCTTTTGCCACTGTTACACTCATAGGTCCTGCTAGGTAAGTACACAAATACTGAAATGTACACATTTTCTCTTTTATTCTCAAACACATACACTCACCAGCCACTTTATTAGGTACACTTTGCTAGTACCGGGTTACTGCGGATTTGTCAGCTGCACATCCATGATGCAAATCTCCTATTCCACCACATCCAAAAGGTGCTCTATTCGATCTGGTGATTGTGGAGATTTGAGTACAGTGAACTCATTGTTGTGTTCAAGAAACCTGCGAAAATGAGATGATTCGCGCTTTATGACAAGCCGCGTTATTCTGTTGGAAGTAGCCATCAGAAGATGGGTACACTGTGGTCATAAAGGGATAGACATGGTCAGCAACAATACTTGGGTAGGCTGTGGCGTTGACACAATGCTCAATTGATAATAATGGGCCCAACGTGTGCCAGCAAAATATCCCCCTCACCATTGCACCACCACCAGGTTGAATCATTGATACAAGGCAGGATGGATCCATGCTTTCATGTTGTTGATGGCAAATTTTGACCCTACCATCCAAATGTCACAGCAAAAATCGAGACTCATCAGACCAGGCAACATTTGTGCAATGTTCTATTGTCCAATTTTGGTGAGCCTGTGCAAATTGTAGCCTCAGTTTCCTGTTATTAGCTGACAGGAGTGGCACATGGTGTGGTCTTCTGCTGCTGTAGTCCATCCGCCTCGAGGTTTGACGTGTTGCGTGCTCTTCTGCATGCCTCAGATGTAACGAGTTACTGTTGCCGTTCTATCAGCTTTAACCAGTCTGGCTATTCTCCTCTGACCTCTGGCATCAACAAGCTGCTCACTGGATATTTTCTCTTTTTCTGACCATTACCTGTAAACCCTAGGGATGGTTGTGTGTGAAAATACCAGTAGATCAGCAGTTTCTGAAATACTCAAACCAGCCCGTCTGTTGAGGCTGTTCCTGAATCTTCCAGAATCACTGAAACTGTAGCCAGACAGTGAATGTTCTCACTGTCCCTCCTGTGCTCCACCTCTTTGTTTATGCTTGTTACAAAAAACAGATATGTTTATGGAAAGTGAGAATGAAGTTTTTATGTAAAATTGTATGGAAAGGTTTGTAAACTTATGTAAAGGAAATGGTAAACAAAGCCTCAGTAAGGTGTGAACTCTATAAAGATCAACAAAATTAGCCTTGTAACACACAGGGAAGCCTGTAGCTTATTTTAAGTCTACTGTTCTTTTTCTGTTTTTGCTCACTTAGGTCTGATCAGAGGAAGACTAAAGTGAAGAAGAAAACCAGTGACCCTCAGTTTGAAGAAATATTTTTCTTTGAGGTAAATGGCTGTCATTTATGGAGAGACATATTTCTCTGTTGCCCCAAAGAACTATTGGCCTTAATTACCCTGAACAAAGCTGGATACACTTTACTTAATTACTCTGAACAAAGCTGGATACACTTTACCCTGAACAAAGCAGGATACACTTTATTTAATTACCCTGAACAAAGCAGGAACTTCATCCCTGAAAAAAAAAACTACTAAATTCCTGCCAAATGTTAAGAAAAATACTGTCCAATGTCTTCACGGTACAAAGGTTCCCTGCCGGGAACTGCAGTAATTAATGTTGCCTTGATTGTGGAGTTCACCACCAGAGGGTCAGTTGTCTATTTATGTCTCGTCTTTGTACCAGTTGACTGCTGGTTATTGTATTCTTCATTTGGAATATGTCACAGGTTTTGAGTTTGTGCACTTCATTCATTAAATCCTCCATTTCCCCTGAGACTGTCATGAACACTTGCTCCTTTTTTGCACTTCTCTCATCCATCACATAAATCCCACAGGGCCTATTCATTTTAGTGTCACCCACAATTATGTTTTGCCTGTATGTAAGAAGACTGGACTATTCCAAAAGTGTGAAGGTGCAAAGTCTGTAATCATTATTGAACATCAAATCTTACTTCTGTGGCATGCTCCTGCTGCATCTCTAGGAAGAAATTTGTGTGGAAGTTTTTTTTAGCATGTTAGTATATAAGCAACAAGTCCTTTAAGATTCCTATAGATTTTCTAGTTTTTAAGAAAAATACTTTTTCTTCAAGCTTTTTCTCTTTGTTGCATTTCTTTCATATTTTAAGTGAATGATTACCAGATAATACATTACATTACATCTTACATTTTAATTAATCGGTAACATACTGCAACAAATAAAAATAAAAAGCCAAACAATGGAGGGAAATCCCAGTTTTCATAGGCCTAAATGCTTTACAAACACTGCTAATAGGCTGAATGAAACTTATGGTGTACAGGTATCCAGGTCAAGCAACCATGGAAAAAAGACACACTTCCAGGTTGAAGAGGAGGACATTGAGAAAATGGAGATCAAGTGAGTTTGAGTCACTTTTCTTGTTTTTATCTTTTCTTATTCCCATCCCTTGTCTCTCTGCTTTTGTCACTTATTTTCTTTAGACATTCTGAGTTTCTGAGACATTTGCATGGTCTGGCAGTCATTCTGTTAAATCATATCATTGATATAGTCATGTAGAGAAGTCCACATAGCAACTAAGACTGTAAATCTGAAACTAGGCTACATTTGTTTATGCTGTGAATGTTTTTTTGTTTTGTTTACACATCTGTCAATCTGTGAGCTATGGGGTGCTGAGTGAGAAAGAGGTCAGAAGGGTCAGGGCTGTTTGGGGCTGGGTAATTACAAACTGTGGTGTTGGAGCTGTGATGAATGCCTCTCTCTCTCTCTCCAAACTGCCCCAAAGCTCTCTGCCAAAGCACACAGGTAAGAGTGGGCATGGCAGTGACTTGACACAGAGAAACATTGTGTGTATTTGGTTGTGGGTTTTCTGGTTGGGGTGAGAGAGGCTAGACTAGGGCATTTGGTTGATGTTCTGTTTCTTTCTATTCATGTGTGTCTTTAATTGTTGTGTGCATGTGTGTTTTGTCCAGAGCCTCTAATTTGTCCATTTCTCTATTCTCCATTTGTGACACAAGACATGACTAACCCATTAAATGTTTGGAGAGGTGTGCGTGTGCACATTTTTTTTATGTGTGCATATTTTTTTGTGTGCATGTTTGTGTGGGCAAGCATTTGTTTCTGTGTGCGTGCGTATTGGTGTGTGTGTGCGTGCGTGTTTGCATGTTTTTTTTGTTTGTGTGCATTTGTGTGTGTGTGTGCGTGCACATTTGTGGGTATGTGCATGTGCTCAAGTTTGTGTGTGTGTGTGTGTGTGTGTGTGTGTGTGTGTGTGCTTTGTTTGCTGTGTTTCCTACTAATAGTTAAAAAACGAAAAGTGATATATTTCTGGGTTCATACCTTAGCCTGAAGAAGTGTTTGAATACCTTGGCCTGAAGAAGTGTTTGAATGTGCATGTGTGAATGCATTTTAATTCAGTGTTTTGAGTTCAAATACACTGTATGGCCAAAAGTATTTGCTCACCCATACAAATTATTGGAATCAGGTGTTCCAATCACTTACATGGCTTCGTGTATAAAATAAAGCACCTATTAAGCAATTAAGCATGCAGACTGTTTTTACAAACATTTGTCAAAGAATGGGTTGCTCTCAGGAGCTCAGTAAATTCCAGCAAGAA
The DNA here is from genome assembly GCF_052324685.1 of Brachyhypopomus gauderio. Classification (NCBI taxonomy): domain Eukaryota; kingdom Metazoa; phylum Chordata; class Actinopteri; order Gymnotiformes; family Hypopomidae; genus Brachyhypopomus; species Brachyhypopomus gauderio. Next base: position 15,695,727 of record NC_135212.1, read on the forward strand.
ACTTGCAATTATCAAATTGACTTAATAAGCAAATGGAGCACTTCCGAAATAGGCAATTTCAATGACACAGTCGCCAGCAATTTCCGCCCAGAACCATCATAGAGGCCAAATTGCGTTTCAATCATACGAAAGCTCTTCATTCATGTTATTCATTTACTGCTAAGCTGGACAAGAAGTGCTATCTAGGACCTAGTGCTATCTACGACGAGGACAAGGCAGAAGAGCGTACAGTTCAACTTGCGTTGAACACTGTCAGAGCTAGCCACAAGCTCTTGTGAAAAATAGGTAGATAGATAGGCCTATTAAGTTCGCTTCAACCCTGTGTAGTTAACGGTGACATAAAATAAGAAACAATAAATAAGAAATTTTTTCTAGTGTCTCTAATTCTAACTGGTGAATCCAGGAACGTGTGAGGATAACATTCGCGCCAGGGCTGAAAAGGATGAAGATGAAGTTGTAAACTCTTGTAATTTGATAGCCTACCCTGTGCTTTAGCCCATGTTAGAAGACTTTTGTGACAAAATAAAAACACATGAACCCTGGTATTTTTACACTCATTTTCACCGCTGATGTTATTTATTGATGTTATTTATTGGTTCATTAAGACGTAATGGTTTTGACTGAGCCTCTGGAATGGCGAAGGCGAGCTTCTCGCGTGCCCCCCCGTCAACGATTGGCACACACCAGCACCCCAGTTCTCAAGCCATTTGTGTCCCCCCCGCCTATGAAATCAAAATTGCGTCCATGGACAAGAGAGGTCAATGGTTTTTCAGCGCGGACATTATCGTGAGATAAGACAACAGGGAGGAGCGTGTCACGAAAGGCTTGCCGTGTGAAAGCTACTAAACTGTTGCCATCATGCTATTATTTTTAGTCGCTGCTGTAGCTTCTGTCACCGTTTTGCTACATTCACAAACATAGTAGCCTACTAGTTACTCGCTTCTCCTGGAACGTTCGCTAGCGTCCCCGCCGGTCTAAAGTGAGAAGTAAACTAATCCGCACTCTGCATTCCAATGGCCACTTTTCAGTATTGCTTTAATTTTGGTATTTTTACTATTATGGATTTTACTATATTTGGCATTACCTGTCGCTGTACACTAGCACACAAACCTTTAATAAGTGGGCATAGGGTGAAGTGCATAGTGTGAAGCAGTCATCAACTTTCTGCAGAGTCGATCACTACAGACATCCAAACTTCATGTAGCCTTCAGATTAGCTCAAGAACAGTGCGCAGAGAGCTTCATGGAATGGGTTTCCATGGTCGACAGCATCACCACCTGCAATGCAAAGTGCCGGATGCACTGGTGTAAAGCCACTGAACTCTAGAGCAGTGGCGGCACGTTCTCTGGAGTGACAAATCACGCTTTTCCATCTGGCAATCTGATGAACGAGTCTGGGTTTGACAGTTGCCAGGAGAACGGTACTAGTCTAACTGCACTGTGCCAAGTGTAAAGTTTGGTGGAGGGGAGACTTTGATGTGAGGTTGTTTTTCAAGAGCTGGGCTTGGCTCCTTAGTTCCAATGAAAGGAACTCTGAAGGCTTTCGCATGCAAAGACATTTTGGACAATTCCATGCTCCCAACTTTGTGGGGCCCCGTACTCTTCCAACATGACTGTTTACCAGTGCACAAAGCAAGGTCCATAAAGACATGGAGGGCAGAGTCTGGTGTTGATGAACTTGACTGGCCTGAATAGAGTCTTGACCTCAACCCAATAGAACACCTTTGGGTTGAATTAGAGTGGAGACTGAGAGTCAGATCTTCTTGTCCAATATCAGTATGTGACCTCACAAATGCACTTTGGAAGAATGGTCAAAAATCCCCATAAAACACACTTCTACACCTTGTGGACAGCCTTCCCAGAAGAGTTGAAACTGTTCTAGCTGCAAATGGGTGGACCAATGTCATATTGAACCCTATGGATTAGCAATGACACTTAAGCTCATATGTGTGTCAAGGAAAGTGAGTGAATACTTTTGGCAATAAAGTGTATGTATTTGAAGATTAATGAAGTTGAATTAATGTATTGTGAATGTAAGTTATTTATTAACAAAACCTTATACTTAAACATATTTAGGAGGTCCTGTAGTTTGAAGATCAGCTTTAAGTTCTCCTTTAAAAACGCAATTTTAAGTCCCACAAAACATCAAATGAGTTCTTCAATTCATCCAATTCTATATTAACAAATTGGTTTCAGAAAGAAAATAATGACTGACTGTTGTGTTTTTATTTGGGCTCTCACCAAATCATAAAAAAGCAAGCAGGTAATATTAGTGGTCCAGTAGCACACATTGTTTTTCCTCTAATAGTATTGCAATGATAACAGTTTTATTTGTTCCCAGCTTTAAACTGCATTATGATTTGTAAAAATACTTGTTCAAATGACTATGTACAGTATTAGAATTCCCATCTATGCTTTTAGTGTAGTAGATGCTCTAGTTGGCAGTTGTTGACACAAGTGACTGCATGCCTAAGGTTTCTTGTTCCCTGAATTTGTCCTCTTTTACGTTTTGAAGCTGCATTAAACTAAAGTTGGATTGACTTGGATAGTCAATGAATGCTAAGATTCATGTTTTGATTTTTTGCTACTTATTAAAATTCACGTTTCGAAATTACTGTACATTCACAATAAGTAAATAAACTGTGATCAGAATTTGCAACCATACTCCTCACCCTTGATCAGAATGTTAATCATTCAAATTCAAACATTTTCTGTATTCTTCTTTTAGACTTCCATTTCATATGAAATGCATTCTCTCTCTCTCTCTCTCTCTCTCTCTCTCTCTCTCTCTCACAGGGTGGAGTTGTGGAATAATGGTAATTTAGCCCAGGATGTGTTTTTGGGAGAAACAAGAATATCTGTCAAGATCCTGAGAAATGATGTTGTACACAAAGCATGGTGAGAAAGTGTGCCTATGTGTGTGTCTGCCTGTCAAGCAGTATGTTGTGTATGTTGGTAAACACAAAAGCTTAAAGTTATTTGATGAAAAATGGTCATAAGAGCCTGTTTGCTGCTGTACTTATCAGTCACATGGAGAAGCAGTAATGGTTGATAGTGTGGTAAAGGCTGTCTAGAGAGCTTAGAGTTGGGCAGTAGCAACACATAGCCCTTAAACCTTGGCCCTCTGACTATTTTCTTCCCTTGTCTGAATAAAGGGGGAAAATATCTGCCTTGCTTACTGTGTCATCTACAGAATAAACAAGTTCTTACCAAAACAACAACAAAAAAGATTTCTAAAGTAAAATGCAAATCCTTCTTACAAATAATCATCATGCAAGATGTGAGTGCTTCAGTGGAATATGAAAACTGGGCCACTGTGCAAAACGCAAGACAGCCACCCTCACCTCCCACCTACAAACAACAGAATGTTCTTTAAGCCTTCACATCATGACAGTGCGCAATGAAGCTATTATTAAGACAAACAATAGCAGCAGATCCATGGATGGGGAACAAAACCTACCACCGCAAGCAATGTTGTTAAGAAATAAGCTGTTATTAAAATTACTCAGTGGTTTATTTGGAAAGCTGAGTGGTTTTTTTTGTTTGTTTGTTTATGGATTTTTTGTTTGCTTTGTGGGAGGTTTTTGCTAGCTCTTTGCTACAACTGCTCAACGTATAGCTTATCACCAACAGTCTTCACGGCAGCTGAAGAAACAGCAAAGATTTGGAGAGGCAAACAGGCTTCTTTGATTTAACCCTTCACATTCAAATGCAAACTGAATGGGCATGTTTGAATGGTTTATTTGCTTAGATTTATCTTTGTTTAGATATTGTCACATTATGAAAAGCTAAAATTAGAACTGAGGACTTTAAAAATCTTATTTTCTTAGGCCCTCTCATAGATGGACATGAGGGTTCCCTACTGGAGTTGTGGAGTTGGGAACTCACCTTGCTTGCTGAATGCGGAAGCTGTTAGCTGAGCTGCTTTGTGTGATGCAGCATGGTTTTTTAAGTGCTGTACTGACATTTTACTGGTAAGAAGAGTGAGGAATCTCAGGAGTGTGAACTTTTGAGCTGTCTTTTCCATGTCCCTTCTGCTTTGAACATAACATTCTGCTGGTAGTGTTGTGTAAACAGTGTGTGTTTGTGAGGAGAATGGAGTGTTGATACTGATCTGAATATTTTGAATAGAGACAGTCAGTCTGCTGTGTGGGCGAACTTTTGCATGGAGCAAAGAATATGTATGCACACCTTCAGTTTCCGTAAAGCAATTTATTTCCCTTGTGGAATGTGCATTGAGGGTTATGGAGGTAAAAATATTCAGTCAGCTAGAACTTGAAGTTCACATTCAATCATGAAGTTCAACATACAGAATTGTGCTCTGGCCAAACACTTTAGTAATAAAATAGCTTTTGACCCAGTACTGCTGATGTGGTGATGCTCATATGAGGCAATGGTTCTCAACTGGTTCATACTGAGAAACTCATGGACATCTAGGGGTGAGATGGGAAGAATTAATTTATGACTATTTTTGTGCGCACAAAATGACGAGTCAGGGAGGACCAATAATAAGGATTTTAATCATTGGGTGATACAACTGTACCTTGTTGGAAATTTTAGTTGCTGACTACAGAGCTCATCGAGATGTTCCCCCTCAGATCAACTACTGTATTGACAGCTATCATGACATTTTAGCCAGATTTGGGTCATGTATTCTTAAACGTAATCTTTACATTACATTAGATTGTTACTTAAATGTTACCCTTAGTTCTTTTGTGACTTCACAAATTATTACAAGACTTTCTTTTGGAGATCTTTGTTGCTTGACCACTCTTGGGGAGGGTAACAGTGGTATTGGATGTCCTTCATTTGCATACAATCTGCCTGACTGTTTTACTGGTGGAGTCCCAACTCCTTTATTCATAGTTTTGTAATATTTTCAATCTAATGAGCATCAATCAATCAATGGGGGGAAACCCATCCTCCTCTGGCCGACACCGGTCACCATGACAACAACAACAATTTATACAGAAAGAAGAGAAAGAAAAGGAAAAAGATGTAATAATGTCCATCATGGTGTAGGCATCCGGTTAGGCAGGAGGTGGCTGGCCCAGGATGGATCGCTGGTCTCCTCATCTCATTATTCCTCAAGCAGGCGGGCAGCCATGTGGAGAAATGAAACAGGGAAAATTAGCGCTGCATGGGGACATATACAGGACAGGTGAAATTATAAACATTTCTGGAGTGTGGCAGCAACTCTGGCATTAAGTTAAACTATTACAGCCTAGCTAAAGAAAGGCAGAACCAGAAGGTAACATAGGCTTGGGGGCATCCTGAGACAATGGCATCCGTCCAATGCACTGTCAACAAACTTGAGTGACCTCGAGCAGTGACAGGATGACAGCACCAGCGCCCCAGTCTACCATAAAACCCTTCGCCTGTGAACCCCTGGATCTGTACCTTTATCTAAGGGGGGGTATTAATTATCAAACGCTAAACTAAATAAGTGGGTTTTCAACCTAGACTTAAAGATTGTTACTGTGTCAAAGTCCCGGACGCATTTAGGAAGATCATTCCAAAGCTGGGGGGCCTTACAAGAAAAGGCTCTTCCCCCTGCTGTTACCTTGTTAATTTTTGGAACTAATAAAAGACCAGCACCCTGTGATCTTAGTGGACGTGGAAATAAGTTCCTGAAGGTATTCAGGAGCAAGCCCGTGCAATGCTTTATAAGTTAATAAAAGAATTTTAAAGTCAATACGGAATTTAACTGGGAGCCAATGCAGGGCTGATAGGACTGGACTGATATGCTGAAATTTTCTAGTTCTGGTCAGAACCCTGGCTGCGGCATTTTGAACTATTTGAAGTTTATTTAAATTCCTATTTGAACATCCTGACAGTAGTGAGTTACAGTAATCTAATCTGGAGCTAACAAAGGCGTGCACCAATTTTTCCGCATCATCCTGTGATAATGCATTTCTTAACTTAGCAATGTTGCGGAGATGTAGAAAAGCTATCCTAGTAGTATTATCTATGTATTTATCAAATGATAGGTCAGAGTCGAGTATGACGCCTAGGTTTTTGGCTACTGTGCCAGGTGTAATGGGGTAGTCTGCAAGATTAAGCATTAGATCTGGAATTTTCTGTTTTGAGGCCTTAGGGCCCAGGAGGAGAACTTCTGTTTTGTCCTCATTAAGTTGGAGGAAGTTTAGGGACATCCAGCATTTAATATCTCTTACACGGGCCTCAATTTTTCCTAAACTGAGTTTGTCATCAGGTTTGGCTGATATGTAAAGTTGAGTGTCATCTGCATAGCAGTGAAAATTGACACCATGTTTGTTTATAACTGTGCCCAATGGTAGCATATATAATGTAAATAATAGTGGTCCTAAAATGGAGCCTTGCGGGACCCCATATTTAACTTTTGTACGTTTAGATGAAATATTATTGAGCTCTACAAACTGATAGCGATTTGTTAGGTAAGAATAAAACCATGAAAGGGCTGTGCCTGAGACTCCAACCCAGCGTTCTAACCTTTCTAGCAGGATCCTATGATCAATTGTGTCGAAAGCTGCACTAAGATTAAGAAGCACTAACAGTGATACATAGCCTTGATCTGAAGCAAGGAGGAGATCATTTGTTACTTTAACTAATGCTGTTTCAGTACTGTGATGGGGCCTAAAACCAGATTGGAATTTTTCAAATATGTGATTCCTATAGTTAGAAGAGGTTCAGTTACCGCTGGTAATACCTCTTTTAATAACTTCGAGGGAACCGAGTCTAGTGTGCAGGTAGCACAATTTAAGGAAGAAATTATTTTCTCTAATTCTGATTGTGGGAGTGGATGAAAAGCATCAAGTTTGTAATTTAAATCAATATCAACCAAACCAGATGACATACCAGTTGTATTGCTAATAAAAGGTTTTATATTTTTGGCTATATTTATATTTTTATATCAAGTACTCTCTGAGGTCCTCAGAGATCTCATTCATGTCACTTCTACAAATGTGCAATACAATAAGCTCTTCAGCTCTTCTCTAGATTCTCTAGATTGCCGCAACTCCTTATTTTCTGGTTCTTCCTTCTAAATACCTCAATTAATTTAATGTAATATTCACAAACTGGCTAACATTGGTTGTGACTCTTGCACATCTACAACTGCCTGTATTTAACTAGCTGTATCTAACCTAAGCCTAGATTTTCATGGATCCCTCTCACACCTGATTATCATCTCAAGGATTGAAATCACCTCACTCTAATTTCACTTTCAGATTAACTGCTAGTCTTAGAGGTTCACATATTTCTTTTGCCAGTATTACAGATATATGACCAAGATAATAGATAAATGACCAAGTATATTAGTCTCTTTGCTTTAATTTGGTTCTTTTTATATACTTTTAGGTATTGTATTTTAGGTATTTTCTTTTGTTTTTTGCTTATTTTATTTTCTCTCTGTTTCCAGTTTTTTTACTTTTAATATTATCTTCTTTATTTCTTAGTTCTTTTATCTTAATCTTGTCAGGATATAGGGGGAACCCCTGCCGGTTGCTATCGTCCACAGCGGCAGTTGTCTTGTTGTTGTTGTTGTGTTGTGTTCGTCCCTCAGGTGGGCGGGGCCCGCGATCCGTCTCACCTTAGGGTCGTTTGTTTGTCTATATATGTCTTGTCTTTGTACCAGTTGACTGCTGGTTATTGTATTCTTAAATTGGATAATGTCACAGGTCTTTAGTTGATGCATGTTATCATCCTTGAGACTTGGCGTGATCACTTCCTCGCATGTCACAAATCTTTTATCTTTTAATTCTTTTATCTTTAATCTTAATATCATAATAATTTTCATTTTTATTTTCATTCCTTTAAAATCTTGTTTTGAATTTTTATGTATTATATTTTGTGGGCAATGACCTTCCCATGGTATTATGACCAAGGGTCATAATAAGATTCTTCTTTTTTTTGTGTGAATTACCGGTGTATGAGAAGTGCTATATAAATAAAGTTGCCTTGCCTTCTATGGGATTATGATTATGATGATTCATGATCAGTACATTTTATGCAGAAAAAAACAAAAGTCGACAAATTATCACGTGCCATTATTGGCCCTTTTCCACCAGCAACTAACCGAAAATGTCCACTTACCAACATGATGCAAGTATTTGTAATGCAAGGAGGCTGTAGCAGGATGCAAAGGCTACCATGATTAACAAGGACACAAAGGACAGACACTATAGAGAACTTGAAATAAAAACAAGGATGTTAATGACAGGTAGGTCTAACACATAAGGGGAGGAACATGATCAGGAGGAGAGAGATACGCACACAACCACAACGACAGACCCCAACAAGATTGGCTTGGGGAGCAGTTGAGGAGGAGGGGCCCATGCCGTGACTAATTAGTAATGTATTGTGCTCTAATTGTGGTTGTGTGTTGGTTGGCATAGGTATCTGCTGCAGCCGAGAGGCAATGGTTCAAAATCTAAGCCTGATGACCTGGGCTCCTTGCGCCTGAACGTCACCTACACTGAGGACAATGTTCTTCCAGCCACCTGTTATGAGTCTCTATGTGACCTGCTGCTCAAATCTCCCGATGTTAAGGTAGCTATATGGAGGATCCAGACTAAAAAATTGTCTTCATCAGTGGTTGTGTTGTGAATAATATGTTAATATTTTCTCTCTCTCACTCTCTAGCCAATTTCAGCATCTGCTGCCCACATTCTGTGGGATGTGTGTAGGGATCGGTATGAGGCTTCATTGCCTGTAGTTCGACTTTTGCTACATCACAACAGGCTGCTCCCTTTCCTCACTGCTATAGCTGCTTTAGAGCTGGAGAATACACAGTGAGTAACATGTAAACACATATGCATCTGACCAATACCCTTACCATGGTGTATTACTAGGGGTGTGACGAGATCTCGTGTCACGAGATCTTCCGAGATGTAACTCTGCGAGATTTCTCGTCGCCTTAAAAAACTGTCTCGCGGGATTTGTGATCCAGCAAGCAGGCAGAATGACGTTGAAAAATACAGGTATTACTATTGAAGATGCCACTGCCACTTTCAAATTGTTTGTTTGGCAGCATTTTGGATACCCGGTGGAAATGATAAATGGCAAGAGAGTGACTGATGAGACATGGACCATATGCAAACATTGTATGAAAATAATTCCGTACAGCGCGGCCAATACGAGCACAATGCAGAGACATTTATAGCACCACCATAGCTCAGTACTCAAATCAACATATCTCACTTGAACAGAGGTAGCAGGGACAGAAAGGCATGCTTTGGCAAGTTGAGACAGCAAATGATATCGAGAGCAGTGTGGGGATGCTAATATTATTAAAAATGAACATGGCAGTGTAGTTGCAGCAAATTCAGTGACATACTTGGTCAGGCTCTGTTTGCACCATTTGCACAGAGAAGAACTTTTTGTTATGTACATATTACAGTGAGTCCCTTCTTAATGAAGTGTCTGGTTAACGACGGACCAGAGTTACCGACTTTTTTTTTTTTTTTTTTGCGCGGTGCGCAGAGGAGCAGTGGCAGCTCAGTGTTGTAAAGTGTTGTGGAGTGTTGTGGGGCATTGGGGAGTGTTGTGTACGATAAGCTGAGGCAGTGCAGCCTCCACCGCAGCCCATCTTGGCAACGCGATAGCTCTTTCTCACGCTGTACGCACGACAACATGGTTAGTTTTTTTCTATACTGTATTTACGATTAAATCGTATCTAAATCTAGGGTCACGCTTAACGACAAAAACTGCTTTACGACGGACTTTTCAGTCTCTAACCCCATCGTTAAACGGGGACTCACTGTAATATTGTTTGCGGTTGAAAAAAGGAGAAATATTTAATTTTATTTTAAATTTCAATTCATAGAGGAAGAAGTTTTTTAAAAGTTCATGCTTACATAATGCATGTTATAATAAAACATTTCAAAATGCATGTGTAACTCTGTTAAATAAAAGTCTGTTGTCCAGTCATATAATTTGTCATTTTAGTGTTCTTAAAATCTCATCTCGTCTCGTTCTCGTGAACCCAATATTGTGTCTCGTCTCGTCTTGTGAGCTGAGTGTATCATCACACCCCTATGTATTACCATACATACTCTCACCATATTACTTATCCATGACCAAAAATACTAATCATGAATTTAATTCAATATTCTTCCATTGGTACATATTTTGCACTTGAGGACAAATGTTGACAGCGACTATATTTAAACGTTAAACGAAATGTAGGCAAACCAGCATATCTTTGAGACGGGCAGGGAGTGCAAAATAAAATGGAAGCGATCACGCCAAGTCTCAGGGAAAAAGGAGGTTTTAATGAATAAAGTGCACAAACCAAAAACCCGTGACGTGATCCAAATTAAGGATATAATGATCTGCAGTCAACTGGTACAAAGACGAGACATGCATAGACAAACAAACAACCCTCAGGTGAGACGGATCGCGGGCCCTGCCTACCTGAGGGACGAACACAACAACAACAAGACAACTGCCGCTGTGGACGGAGGCGACCAGTAGAGGGCCGGCCGTACCTGGACAGTCTTACTGCAACCTAAAACCTGACAGTTCTTGCTGAAGTCTTGCTAACTTTTAATCCTTCATTCCTATTAGTCTAGTTGCTAACTTTAACTGTGTCATTTCAACTAGATGAATTTGGTGAATTCACTGTCCACCTGACACACTGTCCACCTGCTCAGGTACTGCTCCAGTTCTTCATGTTGCTTCATTCTAACCAACCCATTATATAGTTACATTATATAGTTAAGCACTATTAGATACAGTATCTCCAATTACTCACTTAATCCAGCATCATGTCTCCTACTCTCCTCATTTTTAATTAGGCATATTGTGAACAGTTGTCTTGCCTCTGGCCTGGTTCATCTCCCACTCTCACCATCACTTTCATCCTTGTAAAATTTTCCCTTGACTCTTCAACTTTTATTAACATCAGGCTCATCGCTAATCTATCCTAATATGTAGAGATCTTGGGAAATGCCTCTGTGCTGCTTTTAATGCAATTAATCCCAATATTCCTCTTCATATTCACTTTCATTTAAGAACGAGTGTTAGTAGTTTACTGTAGTTTAGGCCTCTCTGAAAATCTGCATTTCTGTCTTTTTGCAATAATTATTCTCATACTGTTCTTGTCTATCAAGGTTTCACATAACAGTATCTTAATTCCCCTTCTATCTGTTGTCCAAAAGCCTGTTCCTCTTGGCTCTGTCACGGAGTGGAATGGTCTGCAGTTCCATTTCTGACGCTCCAATCTATCATAACACACTACTTCTCTTCATATTTCCCTGTTAGACTGCCTTAAAGATATCAAGCAATGAATGGCATAAAGTTTCAAAATAAAACCTGATACTGATTCATAGGGTCCAAAAGCACATCTTTCTAGGGTCAGTGATTTCCATCTTTTCATTAATTATTTCAGCTGTCCCCTCCAAAGGTAAATAAGCCATTGGGTAAAGTGTGACCCCAAAGTCCGCTTCCAAACAAGTCGAGTCAAGTCAAATTTATTTATATAGCGCTTTTTACAACACATGTTGTCACAAAGCAGCTTTACAATCGTATGGGTCCAGATCCCTAATGAGCAAGCCAAAGGCGACAGTGGCAAGGAAAAACTCCCTATGATGGTGGGGATTAGGAAGAAACCTTGGGAGGACCAAGACTCAAAAGGGAACCCATCCTCCATTGGGCGGCCCTCTAGCAGAAGTCCGTGTTCGTAGTCCAAATGTAGTTCTATAGTTATAGTTGTGGTCCTAGTTCCCAGGCCAAGTAGTCACAGTCCCTTCAGTGCAGATGGTGAGCCTCAGGTAGGAGTTTGCATTAGCGCGTCCTCTTGCGGCAATGGCACATCCAACAGACCATCTCCTAGGTGCTTATATGGAATCATCTTGGGTAGAAGAATGCAAAAAAGATATACAATGCAGGTTGAGTATGTGGACATCAATTTAAACAACCATTGATTTAAACATACATAGCTCACATGCTAGTGATTAGCATGTGGCTCCGGCAGGCTAATTGTAAATGTGAAATGTGAATGTTCCGTATTTTATTGTGATTTTCATTTTAATTGTGATTTTTCACCGCAATCGAAATTTGTCCTCCAATTTTTACCCATCTGTGCAGTTAGAACACACACACACACACACTCTAGAGATTACTAGGGGGCTGTGGTGCACACATGCCCAGAGCGGTGGGCAGCCCTAGCCCTAGGGAGCAGTTGGGGTTAGGTGCCTTGCTCAAGGGCACCTCGGTCATAATCTATACCCTATTGTTGACCGGGGAGGGGTTGGTGTGTGTCAAACCCTAGACATCAGATTGGCTACCATGTATGTCAATCAAAATACAACCGTCAGTGAAGATGGACGATAGCCTGTCATTCATCCACTACTTTTTAATGTCTTGCGATCTACCCACACTTCCTTCGCGATCGACCCGCACTTCCTTGGTCGATCCCCTGATCTATAGCAGCATAACTAAAGGGAGGGGTTCAGAGGTGACCACAGTCATGAGGGTTCACTGAAACATTGCTTTCCAGTCAAGTCATTGTCACAACTAGAGTGATGCCATGACACAGCTGGATGACAGCATCAACATCTCAGATTACCAGAAATCTCAACATCTGGGTAGCCCCTGAGCCCCACACCTTCACAAGTAGAATTTTAACTGAAGGCTTGATTAAATAGGTGAGTCTTAAGTTTAGATTTAAAGATTGGAACTGTGTCAGAATCTCTGATCGGAGCTGGAAGGCTATTCTATAACTGAGGGGCTTTATAGGAGAAAGATCTGCCTCCAGCTGTCTTACAAATTTTTGGAACTAAGAGAAATCCTGCATTTTGGGAGTGCAAAATGTGATATGGGTTATAGTATGCAGTTCAATCAGATATTGTGGAGCAAGACCATTTAAAGCCTCATAGGTCAACAAAAGAATTTTAAGTTCAATTCTATATTTAATCGGAAGCCAGTGTAATGCCAAGAGAGTAGGACTAATATGATTGAATTTTCAAGAGTTAGTTAGGACTGTAGCTGCAGCATTCTGTACAAGTTGTAGTTTCTTTATGGACTGTTTAGAGCATCCAATTAGAAGACTATTACAGTAGTCCAATCTTGACAAAACAAAAGCATGGACCAGCTTCTCTGCATCAGCTAACAAAAGTAAATGTCTCAGCTTGGCGATATTACATAAATTGAAAAAGGCAGCCTTAATGACGTTGCATATACTGTATGTGTGTCAAAGGAAAGATCCGAATCAATAGCGACACCTAAGCTTTTTGCTGTAAATTTAGGTGTTACTGAAATGCCATCCCATCTAGGGTGAGGGGAATATCGGGCCCAATTGCTTCTAGCAGCTTTGGGTCCAAGAATCAATACCTCAGTCTTATCAGAATTTAGTTGAAGAAAATTAGACGCCATCCAGTTTTTTATGTCCTGGACGCAGTTCTCAATTTTGAGAGTAGTATTGATATAATCCAGATTAGAATATATATACAACTGAGTATCATCTGCATAGCAATGGAAACTAATACCATGCCTACGAATGATGGTGCTTAGTGGTAGCATATACAATGAGAATAATATGGGGCCAAATACAGATCGCTGTGGGGCGCCATATTTTCCTTTGTATGTTCTGAACATTCGTTATTTACAAGTACAAATTGGTAACGATCTGTCAGGTAGGACGGAACCAGGAGAGTGCTCGACTTCTTATGCCAATGAGTGTCTCCAGCCTATTTAGTAGAATGTTGTGATCAATGGTGTCAAAAGCAGCACTAAGGTCTAACAGTACAAGAAAATAAATGTGTCCTTTATCAGAGGATATTAAGAGATCATTTAGTACTTTAGTCAGTGCAGTTTCAGTGCTGTGATGAGGTCTAAATCCAGACTGAAATAACTCTAGGACATGTTCTGTCTGTAAGAAAGAAACTTTCTCAAAAATTTTGGATATGAACTACAGATTAGAGATTGGCCTGTAGTTGGACAGTTTTGTTGGTTGATGCATTTGTTACAGTGAGGATGAGATATTCAAAAGAATTGAACTTGAGGCTGGATTTTTGAGATGCCTATATTGGAGTCATATGTTGTGGCGACACCACTTCCGCAACAATTTGGACGGGGGTTATGAACATATCTATAGCCAAAGGGAGACACTTCGTTTAGGGCCATATATTCATCTGGCCGGGTCCAGGTTTCCTTCAAGCAAAGTATGCATAGATTATGGTCGGTAATCATTTCATTAACAAGTAATGCTTTCGATCAGCGCAGAGATGCTCTCAAGTCCTTTTTTGCAAGTCCCAAGTCAAGTCTCAAATATTTGAGTGACACTGCAGTCGTAAATCACTTTATACTTGTAATGGTCCGTTATCAATCAAATCAATACTTATATAGCACTTTTTACAACAGTTGTTGTCACAAAGCAGCTTTACAAGTGTCTGAGTCCAAGCCCCCAGTGAGCAAGCCAAGGGCGACAGTGGCAAGGAAAAACTCCCTAAGGGCATGAGGAAGAAACCTTGAGAGGAACCAAGGCTCAGGGGGGGAACCCATCCTCCTCTGGCTGACGCCAGTCATAAGAAAAGGTTCTTCCCCCCTGCTGTTACCTTATTAATAATAGTTCCTGGAGGTAATGCTCCTCATTACCTCCAGGAACTAATAAGAGGCCAGCACCCTGTGATCTTAGTGGATGTGGGGGTTCATAATAGGAAATAAGTTCCTGGAGGTAATGAGGAGCAAGCCCATGCAGTGCTTTATAAATCAGTAGAAGAATTTTTTAATCAATACAGAATTTAACTGGGAACTAATGCAGGGCTGATAGGACTGGTCTGATATGATCTGATTTTTTTGTTCTAGTCAGAACTCTGGCTGTGGCATTTTTAACTATTTGAAGTGTATTTAGATTCCTATATGAGCATCCTGACAGTAATGATTTACAGTAGTCTAGTCTGGAGCTAACAAAGGCGTGTACCAATCTTTCTGCATCATGCTATGATAATGCATTTCTTAGCTTGGCAATTTTGCGGAGATGTAGAAAAGCTATCCTAGTAGTATTATCTATGTATTTATCAAATGATAGGTCAGAGTAGAGTATGACGCAGAGATTTTTGGCTACTGTGCCAGGTATAATGGGGTAGTCTGAGATTTAGCATTAGATCTGGTATTTTCTGTCTTGCAGGCTTTGGGCCCAGAAGGAGAACTTCTGTTTCGTCCTCATTAAGTTGGTGTCATCTTACACAGGCCTCAATTTTTCCTAAACTGTGTTTATCATCAGGTTTGGCTGATATGTAAAGTTGAGTGTCATCTACATAGCAGTGAAAGTGCCCTATGCCCAATGGTATGCCCAATGGTAGCATGTTTTGTGTGTTTGGAGGGAATTTTATTGAGCTCTACAATTTGATAGCGATTAGTTAAGTAAGAATTAAACCATGAAAGGGCTGTGTCTGAGATTCCAACCCACTAAGATTTAGTGTTGCACGGTATACCGATACTAGAGTAGTATCGCGATACTTCGTCATTAAAAACGGTACAATACCCAATTTGCTTAGTACCGGTGCTATAGGACTGAGTGTTTTGTTTTTTTTTTTTGTTTTTTTTTTTTTAAAGAGCAGTATTTCCAAAGAGTGCCACACGGGGGCAGTGTGCGCATACAGCAGTGCAGCGCTTGCCTCCTCTCTGCAGAATAAGAAGAAAACGAGTACGATGGCTGCTAATACAAGCAATATTGCGGACTGTCCTCAGCTTGTGCACGAAGCGAAATATGGAATTATTTTGCATACATTTCAGACAGTCATGGCAACCCCGTGGACACATCAAAACCGGTCTGCAAACGGTGCTTTAAAGCTGTACCAACCAAAGGAGCCAATCGATTCTTTTTACATAAAATGCGCTTTCGTTTGACCCACCCAAGTTGCCGTAATGCACAGAACAGTTTGTAATGCTAAAATGGCAACTAGCAAACGCAGTGTGTTCGCAGCCTGTCTTAATAAACAAGGAAAGCAGCAGAAGTGCTGTGTGGAAATACTTTGGATTCAAAGCAGATACAGATGGAAAACCGAAGGACATGAACAACATGCCAGTTTGCAGGCGGTGCTTTCGGGACATTTCAACGCAGGGCGCTAAAGCCTTATTTATACTTGACGTGCCGCGAGCAGCACAAGGGTCTGCACGGTGAAAATGATGTAATCGCGGTGGCCTCACGCGCTGTTGATTCGCGAGGTCGTGCACCTCTAGAATTTTGTAACGTAGCGCGCCGCAGCGCAATGAACAAAGTCATGTTTGCAGGGTTCATACACCTTTGCAAGGTGGAATTAAAGCACTTGTACGTCACTTTCAAGATCCATTTCAATATTTCCCAGCACGTTAAACTTTAGTTAAATATTTATACATATACTCGAAATTATTCGCTTTTTTATCACATTATTTAATGGTTGTTTATTTTCAAAACACCCAATCTTAACGTCTTCACGTTCGCTCATGTTTCGTCCTGGAATTACAAGAGGCTCATATTTGTTAACGTAATACAAGAGAACTGTTCAGTCAGACAGCTATTTGTTTCAAGCATTTTCAAGCACTTTAACCTAAATTCCAGCATGTTTTCTGAAACACCTGAAACACAAAGCAACATTAAAATTGGTCAGGTAAATGTTCCTTCCACTCTTTTTGAGGGGTGTTTCTTTATACTACCACATATCGTTTCGGACAACACTGCACAGAATGTGAGATGCGGCAAGTTTAAACGCCTCCACTGTTCGAGCAGGGTCGCGCGAGTTGTGCGGACTCGCACGCTACGGTCACTCGCGAAAGTTTAAACCTAGATTAACACAACGAATCTGGCCAAACACCTGAAGGCATGCAGATTTGTACAAAACATTCCAAGAGGTTATTCCCATTTCTAGTATTATAGCATACAAAATTATGTGTCCGATTATGGTATCCTAGCAAATGTTTGTCATATTCTTGGTTTAAGAGCCTTAAGTGCGACAGCATAGGAGGGAGAAAAAAAAGAGTGATTGTACTACAACGGATCAATCATCTATGAATACTGAACTCTACTCTAATACTGAAGTTTTAGTTACTTAAAGACCTACAGTTACTTAAAGTTGTTTAAAGTATACTTAAAATACACTTTTTGCACTAGCATTTTTTGACTTCTAAATGTGAATTCCAGAGTGCACTACTATTATTTATGTTAATTTATATTAATGTGCAGTTATTTATTTTTCTGTTTTAATGTGGTAGGGACTACACATTTTATTTATTTGACATTTGTGAAACAAAATACAATATTCATTTGTTTGTTTATAAAAAAAATAAATTAAAAGGCTTTAAAACGGAAATGAGCACAGTATCTGACTTTGGTATCGAAAATGGTATCGAATTTCAATACTTTTTAAAGTATCGTATCGAAGTTGTAATTCTTAGTATTGTGACAACACTACTAAGATTGGGTGTGGGATATTAGCTGCACTAAGATTGAGAAGCACTAGCAGAGATACATAGCCTTGATCTGAGGCAAGGAGGACATAATTTGTTACTTTGATTAGTGTGGTTGAAATTCTGTAAACTCAAAATGGTAAGCACAATAAAAGTCAGAAGCAATTGGGTAAGGTAATAAAGTAAAATGAATTTAATAATTATATTTCAATCCATAAGCACACAAGGTGTTCATGAGGTGAACATGAGGTGATTAAAGAATATGATTGGATAAACTTGACATAATTCACACATGATTTGACAAATGTATATTGGCCTCTCCCCTCGCACACCCCATTTACACTTGGTGATCTCATGATGGTCTAAGAGCTGACATGGCCACTTCCAAGTTGAGACCAAGTTGAGACCAGCTGGTGTCTCCAGCAAGGTCAGTTTAGGAACATCAAATTCCGGGAATGGGCCGAGGATGTCCAGGGGAAAGACAATACAATTCTAAGGCCTACTGAGCCATACCAGTGCCCTACCAGTGTGTGGGGGTTCATAATAGGAAATAAGTTCCTGGAGGTAATGAGGATCAAGCCCATGCAGTGCTTTATAAATCAGTAGAAGAATTTTTTAATCAATACAGAATTTAACTGGGAACTAATGCAGGGCTGATAGGACTGGTCTGATATGATCTGATTTTTTTGTTCTAGTCAGAACTCTGGCTGTGGCATTTTTAACTATTTGAAGTGTATTTAGATTCCTATATGAGCATCCTGACAGTAATGATTTACAGTAGTCTAGTCTGGAGCTAACAAAGGCGTGTACCAATCTTTCTGCATCATGCTATGATAATGCATTTCTTAGCTTGGCAATTTTGCGGAGATGTAGAAAAGCTATCCTAGTAGTATACAGTGCCCTACTTACATGATTAACACACACAGCTTCTTTTTATGATCTTGGACATATATGATATGTTCAAAATGGGTCTATAATTACATAGTATAGTTGGATCAAGATTTGGTTTCTTGATCGCTAATTTACAGGATTTGGGCATGTGATCTAGTGAGGTTTCCTGGAATCTGAGTTTCAGCACCTGCTTGATTTTTTGGAAGTTTAGAAATAGTAATCTAGGATTGTTTTTATTATTCTCAATCAATGAGGTTAAGTATGCTGAGTGTGCTTTAGTGAGTGCCCTTTTGTATTCAATAAGGCTATCCTTCCAGGCAAAGTGGAATACTTCCAGCTTAGTAGATCGCCATTTCCGCTCTAATTTACGTGCTATTTGTTTTAAGTTTCAAATTTGGTCAGTATACCACGGTGCAAGCTTTTTAGATCTTGCCTTTTTATATTTGAATGGAGCCACTATGTCTAGAGCTGATCTGCAGGTGTTCTCTATGCAGTCGGTTAGACCAGTGATTCTCAACTGGTGGGTCGCTACCCAAAAGTGAATCGCGGACACGTTCTGGGTGGGTCGCGGACAGCTTGTAAAAAAAATAAATTAATAGGCTACTCTTCTAATTTTGCACTCGTCTTTTATCTTGAAAAAAGACATGCCAGGGCTCCAGACTCTGACTAAAATGTCGCAATCATGACCATAAATATTAATTTGAGAGTAATATAATTATTTCACTCACTAGTGGCGACAAGTGATACAACAGCATTATTTTTTTATGGGTGAGGATTTTTTGTCATTGGAAAAATATCCACCATTTTCTTTTGAGTTTGTATTAAAAAATTTAAACAATAGGCTAGCTCCACTCACATGGACGTCTCTGCCCATCAACAAATGTGGAACTAAATGGGAACTAATAACTCACAAATATACTCTGGCGTCTCACCATGTAAAGCCTTATACGTTAAAACAAGTATCTTAAAATCCACTCTCCACTTCACTGGCAACCAGTGAAGGGAGGCCAACACTGGAGTGATGTGTTCCCTACGTCTTGTTCTGGTTAAAAGCCGTGCAGCTGCGTTCTGCACCATCTGAAGCTTTGCCAAAGATCCTTGGCTAAGGCAAGTGTACAAGGCATTGCAATAGTCTATGTGCGAAGACACAAATGTATGTATGATTGTCTCCAAGTCCTGAAATGATAGAATATGCTTGATTTTTGCATGTTCCTAAGCTGAAAAAAAGCATGACTGAATAAGCTTTTTGATGTGTTCATTGAGTGGTAGCTGAGGGTCAAAGATAACTCCAAGATTTCTAGGAAGAGCATTTACTCTTGATGTGAGAGAACCAAGAGCCACCTCTACCTCCCTAGGGATTTTATCAGAACCCACAACCAGAACCTCCGTTTTATCTTGGTTCAGCTTAAGAAAGTTGCAGTTCATCCAGATCTTTATAGCATCTATACACTCAGTTAAAATGGCTAATTTACTGAAATCATTTTTGCTAAAAGAGAAATACAACTGTGTGTCATCCGCATAAAAATGAAAAGAAATATTGAAACGCCTAATTAAAACTCCAAGGGGCAGCATGTACAAAGAAAATAAATTTGGCCCGAGAATGGAGCCCTGAGGTACTCCAAAAGTGAGCTCAACCACTGAAGATTCTGTGCTCCCTGTGGACACAGAAAATTTCCTGTTTGACAAGTAGGAGGACAACCAATCATGTGCAGAACCTGATATGCCAACCCATTCAGATAAGCGGCTTTTAAAAATACTGTGGTCTACTGTATCAAATGCAGCACTCAGATCCAACAACACCAGAATAGACACCATTCCAGCATCGGCGTTCAGCAGTAAGTCATTTACAATTCTCACGAGTGCTGTTTCAGTGCTATGCTTCTTTCGAAAACCTGACTGGAACTTTTCGAAAATATTGTTTGTCTCCAATGCCTGGATGAGTTGCCCTGCGACCACCTTCTCCAAAACTTTAGCCATAAAGCAAAGTTTAGAGATGGGTCTGTAGCTAGAGCAAACATTGGGGTCAAGGCTCTGTTTCTTCAGAAGAGGCTGTACACTTGCCACTTTAAAACAATCAGGAACACACCCAGAACTAAGAGAAAGATTAACCACATTCAGCAGATAAGGACCCACAGATTCTAAAACGTTTTTAAGAAATCTAGGAGGAAGAATATCAAGTGGGCTAGAGGATGGTCGCAAGTGCTGCACAGTCTCTGTTAACTCATCCAGAGAAATTTGTGTAAACTGAGTTAAAATGTCCCTGTTACAGCAGACAGGAGTAACATCCATGCACCTGGATGACAGGGGAATATCAGCTCTGATATCAGTGATCTTGTTTGTAAAGTATTTTAAAAACTGTTCACAGCTGATAGCAGAAGGCTGGATTGCCAAAGTTGTCCCATTCAAAAGGGAATCGATTGTAGAAAATAAAAACCTTGGATTATGCTTATTAGACATAATTAAAGTGTTAAAATAAACAGCTCTTGCATCTCTGACCACATTATTGTATTGCAACATCAAGTCCTTCATATAAAGAAAATGTACCTTAAGTTGAGACTGCTTCCATTTACGCTCTGCTTGTCTATATTTTCTTCTGAGATCTACAACATCACCATTTAGCCATGGAGTGATATTGGATAGAGGTTTTGATCTGGTCTTATATGGAGCCACGTCATCTAAAATATCTTCACACAACATATTAAAATTATTTACAAAGTCATTTAACTCCATATACTGATGTAGTTGTGCAGATAGACGGTTAAAAGAAGATGTGAATCTAGCAGCTGACTTCTCATTTAAAACCCGAGAGCTTATAATATGTTTAGAGGACTCGGCTTTAGATAGAAAAACAGACTTGAACATAACGGCTTTTTGGTCAGAAACACATAAGTCCTCCAGCCTGAGAGCCTCCAGGTTAAGCCCAAGAGTAAAAACTAAATCCAACGTATGACCATGAATATGAGTGGGTCCAGAAATATGTTGCACAAAATTAAAAGATTCAACCATATTCAAAAAATCTGTTGCAAACCCATTCGTCTCCATCAATATGGATATTAAAATCCCCCACAAGCAACACTTTGTCGAAATCAATGACAATAGAAGCTAACAGCTCTGATAGTTCTGAATTAAAGCCTCCACGTGGCTTAGGTGGTCTATATAAAACAATACCAAGCACAGGTGTCTCGCTCAGAACTTTAAAAGCTAGCAACTCAAAACTTTTATATACACCCAGGGACAAACTGGAGCATTTAAAACTGGACTTAAAAACAACAGCAAGTCCCCCACCTCGCCCAATCCGTCTCGGACAATTTAAATATCCATAGTCTGCAGGGCACAATTCACAAAGTTGTGAGTTCTCCCCCGGTTTAAGCCAGGTTTCTACTAGAAACATGAAGTCCACATCATTTGTAGAAATAAAATGATTTAGCAGAAATGTTTTGTTTGAAAGTGATCGAGCATTCATTAGTGCCAGATTCACAACAGGATTATTTATCTCCAACTGCCTCAAACAGGAGATTCTCCGCAGATTGTTTGTGTTGATACCTCGGGATCTAAAGACGGGTCTCGCTATAGCAGAGCTGAAAAAAGCGTCGGAATGAACAGGACGCAGCCAAGCATACCGCACCTCCAGCGAGCGTTTGGCCATAGACCGGCCGAGCTGCTTAAGCATGCCGGCAGATATAGCAGGACAGCCCGATACACAAGGCGACCATGCCTGCGTATTACACCTCTGTTTCAGCCAGACCAGACAGCCTCCTCTTTTCCCACGTCTCCTACGTCTCTGCCTCCGTCGGATAGATTGCCACTCACAGGTGAAGGTACGGCAAATCTCGCCAGGAACAGTCAATAACGGTCGCGCAAATTTTTGTGAACCAAACGCTGGATCAGATGGAGTTAGCACACTCTCGCGTATATGCAACAGGGTTTCACGATCATAAGAAATCGCAGTATGTCCATGGGATAACATCACCAACAGCAATAAACAAACACATAAGACAGGTACCAGCACACCTGAGACGTCGCCACACACCGGCGCCATCTTTCACTTCCACCATGTGGAAGGTGCTGGACAATATTGAAAATGGACCTTGAAAGTGTCGTACATGTGCTTGAATTCCACCTTGTAAAGGTGGATGAACCCTGCAAACAGAGCTGAAGAGCGGAACACGACCTCGACCCGCCACAGCGAAGCCCCCGCGATTGCTACCCGTATTTTCCAGATTATAAACCGCTACTTATTCCCTCACGCTTTGAACCATGCGACTTATAATGAGGTGTGGCTTTTCTGCAGATGTTTCTTCACCCGTCAGGGGTGGAACAGAAAGTTAATCAGGTGGTAGGACAAAGTTGTAAATCAAAGAAGAAAGTGCTCATTTTCATTTAACACATGCAAGCAGCAGGCACGACGGAGAATTTTTTTCAAACGAACCTGTTGTGCCAAATTCAGAGTCCCCTCGTTTGCACACGCATAAAAATGCTACAGATGATATTCAGGAGTTACAGTGATTTTAACTTAGTTCATTGAGCACTCTACTTTTGTCCTAACTAGATATTTAGACATAATACTGCTGTAATACTGCAAAGTCATGGTCAGAGGTGAACTTCGTATAGCCAGTGTGTATTTTATTTAAAATAATTAACACCCTTGAGCCAGTGATCTATCATTGATTTGGGCTAAAGCGACTAGTTTATCAGGTGACCAGTCGGCTAAAAATGCTTAGTAGTTTGGTGCTGTATGAGACATTTTACTGCACAAGAAAATGGTTTCACGTTGGGCTTAGAGGGCAAACGGTATGATTTGACTTGATGTGTATGTGACCTGGCTGGTGGGGCACAGGAGAAGAAGTCTATCTGTGACCGTGTGTGCTGTGCTGAAGACGCTTCCTTCCACTCGCTGAACTGAACTGCTGCTGCATTGCATCTGGTGTTAAAGGAAGAGAGAGGTCGGGTGTGTGCGAGGTGGTGGCTCATTTCAGGGCATTGTTTTTAATTGCTCAGGTTTTCAAAAGATAATTTCAAACCGACCTCAGTAAAATGATGATAATAATAATAATAATAATTATTAAAAAACGAAGTTTCAAAAGGGCACTTTCGTTGATAAAGGGCAGAGTTGGTGGTGCTTTAGCACTGCTTTTGGCGCTGTGGCGGGTTGAGGTCGCGTTCCGCTCTTCAGCTCTGTTTGCAGGGTTCATCCACCTTTACAAGGTGGAATTCAAGCACATGTACGACACTTTCAAGGTCCATTTTCAATATTGTCCAGCACCTTCAGCTTAATTAAGTTAAGCACATAGTCGTCTGTAACTGCACCAGCCTCAATTTGTCCAATTAGACTGTTTATTTCCTCTTTTATTCTGTCGTGAAAAGACATTTCTGCTGCTTTCAAGTCCAAATATGAGCGATTGCTTCTGACTGGAGTCTAAGCCCCGCCCCAAATGCAGGCGAGCGTTCCTATTGGACAGTGATTAGATTTCATACTGGCACGATTACAGCTTTGCAGAGACACACAGTGGAATACAATGACGTTCAGTCGATTGCATTTCAAGGTGGCTTCTGGCACGAATTCAGCGTTTCTTTCTTTAAATACAAATCCACACACACTGGAGCTTTTACTTTTCATTGTGGCATGTTTTCATCACATCAGTGTTTAAATCAATCTCGTGATCATTACATTTAAAGGAGACATTTATGTCAGAAATACCGTGCGACTGGACTGTCGGGGGCGCTACAGTACCAAAAAACCTATGAAATCATAAAAACTTGCGCTGCAATCCTGTTATGCAGAATACAGACAAGCAATGGGTCTTGTATGATTCACATCAATGAGCTAAATAACTTTTAATTTACATCTCATAACAAAAAGTGCACTGCCTGACCAGAAATGAACCTTGTAATTCACTAAAATGTATTTAATAATTTAGACTTATTTAATTACTGTAATATCAGTATGGTAGTACTTTACTGGCCAAATACTGGAACTGACTGAAAAGTATGTTATTCTTCTGGTTAAGGAAAGATTTTGTTTTATTGATTTATTTATTAAATTCTCTTTTTGTCTTTAAAATATCGTTTAAAATATTTACCCTACACTTTTAAGAAAGCGAAAGAGCATGGGTTCTTACTGCATCTCATTTGACTTCTGTGTTCTCTATTTGACAATAAACACATATTTAACTGCTCTTAACTGTGTCTTCTTTGCAATTTAAAAACAATAAGAAACCCTTTACAATAAAACAATTATATAGCTCAAAGATTTTAGACGACAAATGATGCATATTGCGTCATACCGCATATCGCGGTGTTGAGCCACCATAAATAACCGCAGGGGAAATTCTTTCACCGCGACAGCCAGAGCCGGAGTGGCTAATCGGGAGATTCGGGAGGATTCCCGATGGGCCGGCTCATGTCAGTCTCTAGTTTGGGCCGATTGGGAGGGAAAAATAATTTTGGGCCGGATTTGGACATGAAACTCCCGGGCTGAAAATGTGTCCCACTGCGGCCCTGGCGACAGCCCTACTCAGCATGTGATTTAGTTCTATGATCTAAATCATTTTGCCAATACAATTAATTTTGATCCTTTTGGGCCTTTAGTGCCTCAGTTGAATCTTTTTTTTGCACATTGATTTATTTATGCATTTTTTCCACTGAAACAGCTTCTTTTTACTTTTAGGTCTAAAGGACCTTTTGGGCTTCTTTTTGCCTATTGAGGCCAAAATGCCTATTCGTGTGTGAACCTGCCAATTGCTGCTTGCGGCTATATTTTTTATTATTATTATTATTATTATTATTATTATTATTATTAATGAGAAAATTAATGATGATGATAAAATAATTTTTATGTACAGATAAAGATTATAGCTTATCTTTTGTTATGGGTTTTTTATTGTGCCGATACCAAAACTAGAGGGTGCAAAAACACTGGGTGAAAAATATGAACATGCATTTTAACATTTCCTGTGTGTAAATGTCTCACTAGCAAGTGTAAATGTGGGACTCATAAACATAGAAAGAAGAATTTCTTGTGCATTAACCATGATGTCCATGATTTTTGTCTTTCTTGATTTGAACATTGTCATTGCTCTTTGTTTGACTACTTGAGTTTTGAGATGGGGATAATGTTCTTTTCCTCTATAGGGAGGCAAATACCATTTTTCGGGGAAATTCTCTTGCAACAAGAGGTATCGACGACATGATGAAGTTGGTTGGGCGGAGCTATCTCACTATCACACTCAAATCTGTGCTGGATGAGGTAAATGTCCTGTCATTTTGCAATGACAGAACAGGCGTAGATCATGCACGCACAGCATTTTCAGCATTTAACCTGTATGTGCTAAGCACACTGGTCCTGGAGCTTTACAATAGATCAGGGGTTCTTAACCTTTTTCACTGTGCGACCCCCTTTTAGACTCCAGTAAATTTCGCGACCCCCACCGTTTACATTCGAAAAACTCCACAGCTTTTGATTGCAATCTCGAGTGCTTCATCTGCAAATGGCGTAGCAACTTGAAGGGCCTGAGACTTTCCTTGGCTAGCATTTCGCCACAAACAAGACATCAGGGTGGCCAACTCTCACGCATTGAGCGTGAGACACACGAATTTGACTGTCTTCACACGCTCTCACGCCACACTTCCGATATCTCACACCGAAAAAAAAACTAGTTTATTCACCTCTGATCCACATTTATGATTCAATAAGTTACTAGTTCGCTCTGGCGCCAACCACTGCTGATCGATCGGTCGCGACATAATACTTAATTTGTGTCCATTTTACACCCGCCCAGTAACAATTTACACTCGCCACCTCCTCCAGGTTCAAATCTCACTCCAAGCGATCTTGAAAAGTTGGCAACCCTGAACACACTGCGGTCATGCATCCTCTCCTTCGCTTGTCTGCGTAAATCCATATTCCAAGTACTTTTCATCATATTTTCTCACTTTCTTCGTTTTTTTCTGTTCTGAAGTTCCTGGAAGTGGGCGTTTTGCATCCCCACTTTCAGTTCGACGTTCTAAAAAATGCTCCATGTTAATCCAGCCTGGACGAGCGGAGCCACAATGTGCATGCGTGACCATGAATCAAAACTGAGAATGAGGCAGTTTGATTCAATAAACTTACTGAATCAACCTGCCTCATTCTGAGTCTTGATTCAGGTTCGCGCATGCACGGTGTGGCTCCGCTTGTCCAGACTGAGTAAAGAACAACAAAGTTTAGCTCCGAACCTGATTCGTCGCACATTTAACTCAGAAAAAACACCTTATTTTGTGTCACATTCGCGACCCCCTTGGAAGTACGTCGCGACCCCCAGGTTAAGAACCCCTGCACTAGATGATGGGTTTTGCATCTAAGCAGAGCTATGTAAATTTTTTATTAGAACCATTTACACTTACATCAGAGTTACACCTGTGACAAGTTATGAACTTAGCTTGCTACTCATGTCCACAGATTTGTGAATCCAACAAGACCTGTGAGATTGATCCCATTAAATTGAAAGAGGGGGACAATGTGGAGGTCAACAAGGTAAATTTAAAAAAAAATTCACAAGATGGGCTATAATTTAATATTTTTGGACTGTCTTTATGTACTGAATTACTACTTATGTTTCTGTGATTCAATCATTTCTGAATGCTGCTATTGCATGTTACCACTCTTTCCTTTGGTTATGGTCTTGACCCTTTTCCTATAAAGCTGCTTTGGGATGCCATCTGTTTTAAATATGCCTTTTTAAAGTTTCTCATATTTACTTTTTCTTTACATTAACGTACTGTGTGTGGGTGGGTTGGGGTGTTCAGGAGAATCTTCAGGGCTATGTTCAAAAGGTGTTCTCCTCCATCACCCAGTCCAGTGCCAGTTGTCCTCCGCTCATGTGTGATATTTTTAGGGCTCTCCGCCAGCTCGCCTGCAACCGTTTCCCTGGTGAGAGAAATTTGAAACCATAGCAACCCATTATTACATTTTTGCTGTGGGTAAAATGTGCATTAATATCCATAACCTGCAATGTTATCTAGAAAACACTAGGGTCTAAGGACTGATGCTCTTTTTGCTTCTCTCTAGGAGACCCTCATGTCCAGTATTCTGCAGTCAGTAGCTTTGTGTTTTTGAGGTTTTTTGCTGTGGCTGTTCTGTCCCCTCACACATTCCAACTCCGTCAACATCATCCAGTAAGTGTTTTAGTATATGCACGAAGATGCTTCATAATCTCCTGGAGATTTGTTTGTTTGCTTCTCCTGCTATTGTGTTCACTTTGTCAGGACCCCGACATATCCCGCACTCTCACCCTCATCTCCAAAACGATCCAGACTCTGGGTAGCTGGAGCAGTCTGTCAAAAAGCAAACTGGTAAAAATAAAAAAAATGTACACAGTGAGATATCAATGTTAAGGCTGGATATGCTTCTCCTAACTGTATGCTTTTGTCTTGTTTGGCAGTCTAGTTTTAAGGAATCATACATGTATGATTTCTTCAAATTATTTCAAGAAGATAAATGTATAGAAAAAGTTAAAAGGGTAAGACTTACTGATTTGCATTACTGACTCAAGAATATGTACATTCTGCTGTGTTCTGAAGGCTGTAAGTTTAGCTGTGTTAAATGGTGTATACTTGGGTCCCACTGTTTTCTTTTAGTTTTTAGATGACATCTCCTCAAATGTAAGCAAAGGAACGAGTGGTGTGGAGGACTCAGTTGTGCTTAAGGAGGGGTTAAGTATCAGACATTTGAACATTTAGAACACAGTACTGGAGATGAAGCTTCAGACCTGCATCAATGCACCACTGATGAACCTGTGTGTGTCTGTCTGTCTTCAGAGAGGTACATAAGCGAATCCAAGGTAAAAAGCGTCTGGGGAAAAAGAACTTTCACAAACGTTGGCTTCAAGTTACCAGTCGGGAGCTGTCATACCACAAGCAAAAAGGTGATTGGCTATACACTTCTGCACACACAGCCTATGTCTGCATTCATGGCTGCTTTTCTGTAAAGGGACCCTAGACCCTGTGTGAGGAAGTACAGAAAGGCAGCTAATCTGTATTTCCATCTGTGTGCTCTTCTACAAATCTGAATATTTCTCTGGTTTTACAGTTTCAAAACCAAGTGCTATTACAGTATACATACAGGTCCTTCTCGAAAAATTAGCATATTGTGATTCTTTTCCATAATGTAATGATAAAAATTTAACTTTCATATATTTTAGATTCATTGCACACCAACTGAAATATTTGAGGTCTTTTATTGTTTTAATACTGATGAATTTGGCATACAGCACATGAAAACCCAAAATTCCTATCTCACAAAATTAGCATATCATGAAAAGGTTCTCTAAATGAGCTATTAACCTAATCATCTGAATTAATGAATTAACTCTAAACACCTGCAAAAGATTCCTGAGGCTTTTAAAAACTCCCAGCCTGGTTCATTACTCAAAACCACAATCATGGGTAAGACTGCCGACCTGACTGCTGTCCAGAAGGCCATCATTGACACCCTCAAGCAAGAGGGTAAGACACAGAAATAAATTTCTGAATGAATAGCCTGTTCCCAGAGTGCTGTATCAAGGCAACTCAGTGGGAAGTCTGTGGGAATGAAAAAGTGGCAGAAAATGCTGCACAACGAGAAGAGGTGACCGGACCCTGAGGAAGATTGTAGAGAAGGGCCGATTCCAGACCTTGGGGGACCTGCGGAGTCTGGAGTAGAAACATCCAGAGCCACCATGCACAGGCATGTGGAGGAAATGGGCTACAGGTGCTGCATTCCCCAGGTCAAACCACTTTTGAACCAGAAACAGTGGCAGAAGCGCCTGACCTGGGCTACAGAGAAGCAGCACTGCAAATTTTGCATGTCATTCGGAAATCAAGGTGCCGAAGACTGGGGAGAAGGAAATGCACCTCAGTGCATGGTCTGGGGTGCCATGTCAGCTGCTGGTGTTGGTACACTGTGTTTTATCAAGGGCAGGGTCAATGCAGCTATAGCTATCAGGAGATTTTGGAGCACTTCATGCTTCCATCTGCTGAAAAGCTTTATGGAGATGAAGATTTCATTTTTCAGCACGACCTGGCACCTGCTGACAGTGCCAAAACCACTGGTAAATGGTTTACTGACCATGGTATTACTGTGCTCAATATGCCTGGCAACTCTCCTGACCTGAACCCCATAGAGCAGGGGTCGGCAACCTATGGCACGCGTGGCACCGTTGGCACGCCGAGGCATAATCACTGGCATGCGACACGCTGGACCAGCATCAGCAAAAAAAACCTGCGCGAGAAGCGGAGGCATTTATAATCGGCGATTGCGATATAATACTTAATTTGGGTCCATTTACACGTCCCCTCCGCTAACAATTTAAACTCGCCAAAGGAGAGTCAATTTATATGTTTATTACCCCTTACGGGGACACATACATTCTGGCCAGACGAATAACAAAAGGGCACATGGCCACATGGCCACTTTTAACAGCATGGGTGAGACCATACAAAATTCACCTAATGCATTTCCCCTCAACAGAGACTAACAGAACACTTATAGCTCAATAATGCCATTTCCCATCTCACATCCCATTCCCAACACCCAACATAATACTTCCATGTTAGGCATAAAAACAAGAAAGGTACATATAGTTCACATAACTCTCTGAATACCTCTGGTTCACCCCCTAGAAAGGTTTCAGATAGTCTAGCCCACATTTCCCAGAATATAAAGACAGGCTCAGTAATCCCGCACTCCCTCTTAAGCACCCCCACTGACCCACGCTGCAGACATGGCTCCTGGGGAACAAACACAGAAGGCAGGAAAACAGATCTGGGTAAGCTCAATAAAATGCTACCCCTGTCCCAACCTATGGTTTGACTCTACTTGCTGGTGTGCCCTCCTAGCATAGAAAAGTACATGTTTTCAAAAATACTAAACCATTGGCACAAGGTATGAACAGTGTTACCCATATTATAAAGAGAGCTACAAGAGAGCTACCTACATCCAATAAATGTATGGTTTCATATACACTGATGTCTTTATTTGGAGTCTTTATACCTATAAGCGCATTAAGCTACATTTAAAACCACCTGAACTCCCCAACACTACCAACACCCACACACACAACACACGTGGGGGCCTTAGTGGGCCGTCACACACTCTGGATGAGCTTAAGGCCGCTATCGAAGCATCCTGGCCCTCCATAACACCTCAGCAGTGCCACAGGCTGATTGCCTCCCTGCCGCGCCGCATTGAAGCAGTCATTCCTGCAAAAGGATTCCTGACCAAGTATTGAGTGCATAACTGAACATAATTATTTGAAGGTTTTTGTATTAAAAACACTTTTCTTTGATTGGTTGGATGAAATATGTTAATTATTTGAGATTTTTGTTTTTTCTTTACTTGTTTTTGCCAAAATCATCAATATTAAAACAATAAAAGGCTTGAACTACTTCAGTTGTGTGTAATGAATCTAAAATATAAGAAAGTCCAATGTTTATCAGTACATTACAGAAAATAATGAACTTTATCACAATATACTAATTTTTGAGAAGGACCTGTATCTGGAACTTAGATGGCCTCAGGGGGCCTTTCCCACACCTACACATGTGTTGAGATACATGCACAAACCTGTCTCTGGAGCCAGTAGATAAGAAAGTCTTGTAAATTGTTTGCTTTTAATGTTACTGACCAGCTGAATATCGTGCTTACAAGTCATGCCCACTGTGACGTTTGTGCTCAGGTAGCACTTTTTTGTCCTTAATGACATTAGTGGCAGTGGATGGATGATTGCAGTCATTCATTTCTCAAAGACTTGTGAACTTGTGATACCAGTTTCCGCACTGCCAGTGCTTTCTAGAGTAGCTGCCCTGCTACATGCTGAACTGCTGTTTCAAGGCTTAAGAGAAGCCTCTACCCCTGTCCATTTTGTTAGTTTGCTGATGGTAAACACCAAAAATATCTGTAGTGGAAAATTTTTAATTTTTATTTGTTGGGGGCGTATTCATCACAACTAGAGTCTGGTATAAATGTTGTGGACTGAAATTAATTATTGGATTCATTAGAAACAGATTCAAGTCAAATTTTTTATATTGCACTTTTTACAACACATGTTGTCACAAAGCAGCTTTACATGTGCATGGGTTCAGATCCCTAATGAGCAAGCCAGGGGCAACAGTGGCAAGGAAAAACTGCCTAGACAGGAATTAGGAATAATTAAAATATCTCAGTCACTATTTTAATAGCCGTTGTGGGTAAATGACTTGGCTGGTGTTGCGATGGCTATGATGGTGTCTGAGTTCTGTGGGATACTTGCACAGGAATTGCCAAACTCATTATGGAATAGAAACAAGCTTTATGGATACAGGTAGGGAAAGAAGATGGCAGGAAAAGATTATACTGGGTTAAAGATTCAGTGTCATTTGAGAAAACTAGGTGAAAAGCAGTCCTTAGAAGTTAGAAGCCACTACATAATGCTTCAGGCATACAGTGAGGAAAACAAGTATTTGAACACCCTGCAACTTTGCAAGTTCTCCCACTTAGAAATCATAGAGGGGTCTGAAATTTTCATCTTCGGTGCATGTCCACTGTGAGAGACATAATAAAAAAAAATGCAGAAATCACAATGTATGATTTTTAAATAATTTATTTGTGTGTTACTGCTGCAAATAAGTATTTGCACATCTGTGAAAATGTTCATCAATGTTCATATTTGGTACAGTAGCCTTTGTTCACAATTACAGAGGTTAAACATTTATTTATTTTTTTTAGTTTTTCACCAGGTTTGCATACAGCAGGGATTTTGGTTCATTCCTCCACACAGATCTTCTCCAGATCAGTCAGGATTCTAGGCTGTCACTGAGAAACACAGTTTGAACACCCTCCAAAGATTTTCTATAGGATTTAGGTCTGGAGACGGACTAAGTCACTCCAGAACCTTGATATGCTTCTTACGGAGCCACTCATTGGTTATTCTGGCTGTGTGCTTTGGGTCGTTGTCATGTTGAAAGACCCAATCACGACCTATCTTCAATACTCTAACTGAGGGAAAGGGGTTGTTCCCCAAAATCTCCCAATACATGGCCCCAGTCATCCTCTCCTTAATACAGTGCAGTCGTCCTGTCCCATGTGCAGAAAAACACCCCCAAAGCATGATGCTTCCACCCCCATGCTTCACAGTAGGGATGATGATTTTGGGATGGTACTCATCATCAGAGCCGGCCCTGACCAATGTGGTGCCCTAGGCGAGATTTTGGTTGGTGCCCCCTGCATCATCAATCATTGGGTTGATTGTGTCACTATTAAAGAAACAAATAAAAAGCAAATGACTTAAATATTACCATATAACAAGCAATGTAAAAGGCAAGCGTATGCGACAGATAAACAGAAGTTCCTGGGGGAGGGCCTTTCTTTCTTTTACCTAGAAACAACGGTGTGAAATATTCTGATTGGTTGATATTTTATTTCAGCACTAAGTTTTTTTTTCCAGCACACGTACGAAAAGTGGATTTGAAAGCCGATTTATAGGAAAAATACAAATTATTGGTGAAGCGTTATTAACATATATTACATATAATAGATAAAGCATCCTTTTTAAGATCAATTAACCTTCAGAGAAGGCGTTGAAGTCCCTGACGGTTTGCCAATGGTATAGTGTTAATTCACCACATATTACCATTATTACCTGTTTTTTGCCGTCTTTCTTCCTCCACTTTTCTCCTTTTTCTACCCTGGGCACCAGAGGACTTCTGCCTTTTTGACGTCTTTTCCAGGAGATGTCACTCACTCTGTGGTGTCTTTTTCCCCACAGAGAAACAGTAACGAGGTGCGCAGAGCGCGCGGGGGAGGGCGGGTTGGCGCGCGGGTCAGAGGTGTCGTGTGTTGTTATTATAAGAATTATTAATTTGACTAATATTATAAAAAATGAAATTATGATTATGTGGACTTAGCTTGTTTTCACATTTATTAAAAAAAAAAAAAAAAAAAAAACGCATGCACGTGAGCGCCCCCCTGGACAGACGGCGCCCCTAGCATTTGCCTATGTCGCCTAATGGAAGGGCCGGCCCTGCTCATCATGCTTTGTCCTCCAAACACGGCGGGTGGAATTAAGTAAAATAAGTTCAATTTTTGTGTCATCTGATCACAGAACTTTCTCCCATGACTCCTCTGGATCATCCAAGTGGTCATGGGCAAACTTAAGACGGGCCTGGACGTGTGCTGATTTAAGCAGGAGAACCTTCCGTGCCATACATGACTTTAAACTATGATGTCTTAGTGATTACCCTCAGTAACCTTGGAAATAGTGGTGCCAGCTCTCTTCAGGTCATTGACAAGCTCCTCCTGTGTAGTTCTGTGCTGATTCCTCACCTTTCTTAGTATCATTGCTACGCCACGTTGTGAGATCAGACAGAATCTCAGAATCAGAAGCTCTTTATTTCGCCAGGTATATTAAACATACTAAGAATTTGTCTTGGTGAGAGCAACACGTGTATGACCCACATGCACACTGTTGACAAACATAACTCTAAAGGTACAATAAACAATAAAATAGACTCTGGAATATAGTTAGTACTAGAAAAAAAAAGAGCGTAGACAAAAAGACATGACAATATAAAATGTAAAATATAAAATCTGTACTATACACATGTGAGTATGAATATGTGAGTATGAATATATATGTATCCAGATGTTCCTGAGGTAGGTTTATGTTTAATAATGTTGTAGATGTTGCGGATGATGTTAACATTGTACAGCTGTGCAAAATAGCTTAGTGCAAGTGAGCGACATGTTCTGTTCAGTGCAGTTAAGTCCATTTGGTTTAAAGACTCAGAGGAGTCCACTGTGGTTGAGGAGAGCTACAGCTCTGGGAAAGAAGCTGTTAGCATGTCGTGTTGTGCTGGTTCTGATGGTCCTTAGTCTTCTACCAGAGGGGAGAGTCTGGAAGAGGTGATGTGCTGGATGTGAGGGGTCTGTTGTAATTTTGTGAGCGCGTTTCCTCACCCTGCTGGTGTGGATGTCCTGCAGCGTTGGCAACCATCTTCTCTGCTGATCTGATGATGCGCTGGAGTCTGGCTCTTTCTTGTGATGTAGAGGAACCAAACCAGGTGGTTATGGATGAGGTGAGGATGGACTCGTTGATCGCTGTATAGAACTGGATCATCAGGGTCTGCGGCAGGTCAAATTTCTTGAGCTGTCTTAAGAAGATCATTCTTTGCTGAGCTTTCTTGGTGATGTTGATGGTGTTCCTCTCCCACTTCAGGTCCCTGGATATGGTGGTGCCCAGGAACTTGAGTGACTCTACAGTGGAAACTGCAGAGCCATTGATGTAGAGGGGGGAAACAGGGGGTGGGTTGCATCAGAAGTCCACCACCATCTCTACAGTCTTGTCTGTGTTTAGCAGCAGGTGGTTGTTGCCAGGACACCAGCTGATCAACCTCCTTTCTGTAAGCAGACTCATCACCGTTGGCTATGAGGCCCACCAGGGTGGAATCATCTGCAAACTTCAGGAGCTTTACAGTTGGTTCCTTGGAGATACAGTCGTTGGTGTAAAGGCTGAAGAGAAGGGGTGAGAGAACACACCCTTGTGGAACTCCAGTGCTGAGTGTATGAAGGTCTGAGCCGCACATACTGTCTTCTGTCTGTAAGGAAGTTTGTGATCCACTGACACATGGACTCCGGCACTGACAGCTGGGACAGTTTGTTTTGAAGTAGCTGTGGCACAATGGTGATGAAAGCCGAGCTAAAGTCCACAAACAGAACCCGAGCGTAGGTTCCAGGGCTGTCCAGGTGCTGAAGGATGAAGTGGAGAGTTAGGTTGACCACGTCATCAACAGATCTGTTAGCTCTGTAAGCAAACTGCAGGGGGTGCAGCAGGGGGTCTGTGATGGTCTTTAGGTGTGCTAGGTGGGCCAGAGCATATTATGGTATCTGACATGATCCCCGCAAGCTCAGTCCAGTCACCTCTTTTAACATTATCCTTAGTCATTTCTGACTGTCTTTACCCCACATCAGTAGTGCCAATATGTATGACAATCCTGGAATATTTACATTTAGCTAGCATCTTTATGATAGCCCTGATGTCAGGTACTCTAATTAAAACATTCATTGTTAATTCATTGAAAACATTGATTTAGAAAACAGAATTTAATTAATTGAAAACATTAATTTAGAAAACATTCAAAATGTATTCATACAAAGAATACTATTCAGCCATTGAGACACTGCCACTGTGAGTGTTGTGGATTTGTGTTTTTGTCTTGCTCAATCAGAAACACTCTTTCACTTTTTAATGAGCATTCATTATTGAAATAATTCCTGGTGAGCTATTTTGCTTAGCCAGTAGTCACTGAGATACACTATATTGCCAAAGTATTCGCTCACCCATCCAAATTATCGGAATCATGTGTTCCAATCACTTCCATGGCCAAAGGTGTATAAAATTAACCACCTTGGCATGCAGACTGTTTTTACACACATTTGTCAAAGAATGGGTCGCTCTCAGTGAATTCCAGCATGGAACTGTGATAGGATGCCACCTGTGCAACAAATCCAAAATCCAAATTTCCTTGCTCATAAATATTCCACAGTCAACTGTCAGAAAATGGAAGTGTTTGGGAATGACAGCAACTCTGCTACAATGGGGTAGGCCATGTAAACGGAGTGGGGTCAGCGGATGCTGAAGCGCATAGAAAATTGGTGTATTCAGATTGAACAGACCCATTTAAACAACAGAGTAAACTGAAACAAGTATAACTTTGTATAACAGTATAATGTCCTTTAAAAAAATATGTATATACAGTAGAACCCCAGAACTTGACCTCCTCAGTACTCAACATATTCAGAGTTCGACGCAAAATTTCGAGAAAATTTTGTCTTGGAGCCCAAAAAAAACTTCGGAATACGACCTGACTCACGTGAATTTTGTAAGCAAAATACAGCTCGTGATAGTTGCCGCTAGTTGGTGTTAGTTGCCGTTGTTGAGGCTGTGCTCCAAGCTTTTGCTGTATTTTTGTTGTTTATTGTGTTTTAGACAAAAAACATGACTCCCAAGAAAGACATAGCAGAAAAGCAGAAGAGGAAAACGGTCAGATTTGCTTTCATCCTGCTCGTTGGTGGCATCCTCTTTTCACCCTTTCAACACAACACCA
The DNA here is from genome assembly GCF_052324685.1 of Brachyhypopomus gauderio. Taxonomy (NCBI): domain Eukaryota; kingdom Metazoa; phylum Chordata; class Actinopteri; order Gymnotiformes; family Hypopomidae; genus Brachyhypopomus; species Brachyhypopomus gauderio. The sequence goes on from NC_135212.1 coordinate 15,732,080, forward strand.
TTCTCTCTGCACCCCACGCATCAACGAAAAAGTATTTAGTCTGTTATCAACATAAGTGTTTTAGATCCTCCTCCACCTGTGGATTTTTCAAAAGCTCGGAACCCATTTCATGCTTTAGATTCACCCTATGCTCCGACAATTGGGCAAGACACCAGCCAATCTTCTCCCCTTCTCCATAGACATGTACCACAAATTTCTCACTGTCACGATTCTAACATGACAGATTTCGTCAGATTCCTTGCTCACCGTTAGCTTGTACTGGCTTACTTCAATTCAATAACCAACATGAGAGCTACAGATCTTGGCAACACTCTTTTCAGAATGCAGTGGGAGGTTTAAACTTGACATGCATTGAAGAGATTCGTCTTAGTCAAGTGATTGGGAAAGGAGTCTGCTGACGATGCTAAGCGTATAAGAGACATACATCCATGTTGTGGAGCCAGAAAAGGGACTGAGGATGATTTGCACCAGATTAAATGAATGTTTTGGTTCATCTGAGGCTATTGAGAATGCACTTTTCCAGAAACTAGAGAGATTGCCCAAAGTTAGCAACAGAGATTACACAAGGCTCAGAGAATTAATTCCATCTTCTGATGGAATTCCAAGCAAAGTCAAAGTCAAATTTATTAATATAGCGCTTTTCACAACACATGTTGTCACAAAGCAGCTGTACAATCGTATGGGTCCAGATCCCTAATGAGCAAGCCAAAGGCGACAGTGGCAAGAAAAAACTCCCTATGATGGTGGGGATTAGGAAGAAACCTTGGGAGGACCAAGACTCAAAAGGGAACCCATCCTCCATTGGGCGGCCCTCTAGCAGAAGTCCGTGTTCATAGTCCAAATGTAGTTCTATAGTTATAGTTGTGGTCCTAGTTCCCAGGCCAAGTAGTCACAGTCCCTTCAGTGCAGATGGTGAGCCTCAGGTAGGAGTTTGCATTAGCGCGTCCTCTTGCGGCAATGGCACATCCAACCCCGGCATCAGCACATCCACTGGCAAGCCAGACCATCTCCTAGGTGCTTATATGGAATCATCTTGGGTAGAAGAATGCAAAAAAGATATACAATACAGGTTGAGTATGTGGACATTAATTTAAACCATCATTGATCTAAATGTACACAGTTCACCTGCCAGTGATTAGCATGTCTATAGGCTAATCTATAGCAGGGAGGGGTTCGGAGGTGACCACAGTCATGAGGGCTCACTGAGACATTGCTTTCCAGTCAAGTCATTGTCACAACTGAGTGATGCCATGACAGCTGGAAGACAGCATCAACATCTCTGATTATCAGAAATCTCAACGTCTGGGGGCCCCCAAGCCCCACACCTTACAAGGGGAATATTAGCTGAAGGCTTGATTAAATAGGTGAGTCTTAAGTCTAGATTTAAAGATTGGAACTGTGTGAGAATCTCTGATTGGAGCTGGAAGGCTATTCCATAATTGAGGGGTTTTAAAGGAGAAAGCTCTGCCTTTGGCTGTAGTCTTACAATTCGATATTCAATTCGATATTTAATCGGAAGCCAGTGTAATGCCACGGGTGGGACTGTCAATCAATCAAATTTTATTTATATAGCGCTTTTTACAACAGTTGTTGTCACAACGCAGCTTTACAAGTGTCTGTGTTCTAGCCCCAGTGAGCAAGCCAAGGGCGACAGTGGCAAGGAAAAATCTTGAGTACTCTCAATCTTGAGAGTAGTAGTGAGATCATCCGGATTGGAAGATGTATACAACTGAGTATCATCTGCCTAGCAATGGAAGCCAATACCATGCCTACGAATGATGGTGCCCAGTGGTAGCATATATAATGAGAATAATATGGTGCCCAGTACAGATCCTTGTGGGACACCATATTTTTACCTTAGAATGCTCTGAGCATTTGTTATTTACTAGTACAAATTGGAATTAGGAGAAATCCAGCATTTTGAGAGCGCAAAGGGCGAGATGGGTTGTAGTATGCAATGAGTTGACTCAGAAATTGTGGGGCAAGACCATTTATCGCCTTAAATAAGTAATCCCACTTGACCCGGTTGAAGGCCTTCTCCCCATCGAGTGAGACCACAACCTCATGTGAAATGGAAGAGTGATTGGAATTAATCACATTAAGGTGCACACGGACATTAAAGAAAAGTTGACAACTCTTAATAAACCCATTCTGGTCCTCTGATAATTATATTGGGGAGTATGTTTTCCAGACGCTGAGCAAGGGCTTTGGACAAAATTTTAACGTCTGTATTTAACAGGAAAAGAGGTCTATATGAGTAGCATGAAAGAGGATCTTTACCCTTTTTTGGAAGCAAAAATATGGAAGCTTGAGTCATTGTTGGGGGTAGATCACCCAGAAGCTTGTCTATAAACTTCTTATAAAATTCAACTGGAAAGCCGTCTGGGCCCGGAGCCTGCCGAATTGCATAGCTTTGACCTCACGATCTCTTCTAATTTAAATGATTGGTCGAGCTCCTCTCCCCTCAGTGGGTGGCGAACGTAAGTTGTTGAGCGGGGGGTGGGTGGCGAACGTAAGTTGTCGGGGGGGGGGGGGGGGGGGGTGGCGAACGTAAGTTGTCGAGCGGGGGGGGGCGTAAGTTGTTGGTTCTCCGCCAGTTGAGTATGATGAGGCTCAACTGATGAGGCTCAGGGATTCCGTGTCATACAGCGCCGTGCTCAGGGTCCTAGTGCCTGTAGAATTAATGGCCCGATTAACGTAATTTAAAAACCAGGACATTTCCAGTTTTAAAAAATATCGGACATGTCCCGGGAAATACGGACGTTTGGTCACCCTACCATACAGGACTGCAATGGATTGTATGATCCATAAAAAAAACCACCTACCCAGGAAAGTAAACAAAACGGAACAAAAAAAAGAAAGGAGAGAAAAAGAAAAATAGTGAACAGAAAAAAAAACCATAAAAAGGGTGCAAACACACACACACACCTCTGCAGGTAAACAAAAACAAACCCCACCCTCCTGAACAACCCCCATGCCCCCCAAAAGTGGGCAACAATGACCCACAAAAGGAGTCAACTCCTTTTCTGCAACACCCCCGCACAGGGAAACCGCACAGGGAAAAAAAAAGTTAACAAAAAAAGTTAACTAAAATAGATTATCCAGGGATGAAAACTAAATGATACTAGCACACTGAAAAGGTTATTGCTAACCATAACGTTTTCTACCGTACTTTAGAACTTTAGAACTTTGGTTTGACCCAAACCAAAGCGATGTCCGTCTGAAGTTAAATAAATGGCTGTTCGTTCATATCAAATGTATATGCACCCACACACATCCGAACATGAAGAAAGTCCATATAATCAAAACTTTAACCCGATATAAACAAAGTTGTACTTATCCAACCCGAGTTTATTTCGGTAATGCAGCAACAAACCACGCAGCCTCCTCAGCAGAAGTAAACTCATGAAGCTGGTTCTGATAAGTAATTTTATATTTGGTTATGGAAGCTACCTTAGGCTCCAGCATCTTGCTAATACACAACAAGCTGTGTATTTTACTGTAAGTTCATGCCATGAAATGTAGCTAGCTGTGCTTGCATTTGTCTTCTCAATTCACAGGTGAACTGACTCATGATTCATATCATCGGTATAAACATCAGTCAGTCAAACATCAATCAAACCTGCCCGACATAGATACAAAATTTTTGTGTCCATGTGTTTGCTGTCTATGGTACGGTAAAATGATATTAACCTATTCTTATCAGTGTAGTGTTTGTGCATTTGCAGGGAAGGATCCACAATGTGTCATTCCTGTGCAGAATATCCGGGGAGTTGAAAAACTGGATGAGGGCGCCTTCAGTCGTAAAAATGTGAGTTTCAGACAGGAGTATGCATGTCTGAGGAGGTTCATTAGAGGGGTATATAGGTTGGCTTGGCAAGAATGTTAAGTCCCTCCATGCCTAAGAAGGCAGCTGGCAAAAGGGACACTTTATTATAACATGCTCTCTGCTCCCATTTCCCCCACCAGATGTTCCAGATAATCCACTGTGAGAAGCGTCTGTATGTGCAGGCTGGTAACTGTGTGGAAACTAATGAGTGGATAGAAGTCTTGAACCAGGTTAGCCGGTGTAACCCTGAGCGACTCAGCATTTTCCACCCATCAGCCTATGTAACCGGAGCATGGCTTTGCTGCAAAGGGACTGTGGAGAGTGTTCCAGGCTGCAGGCCCTGCACCGCGTATGTAATCACATATTGCCACTCCTTTGACATCATTTCATTCTTGTGATTGTCATGCTGCAAACAAACAGTGTTTATGTGTGTTAGGGCTGGCACAAACTATTCTTTTCATAGTTGACTAATCACAGATTAATTTTTATTATTAGTCGACTAATCGGATCACATGCTAATTGAATATAAAACATACAGCTTATTGCACTAGAATGCAGCTGCTATTATATAACCATCATTAGATTTCAGCTATATGCTAACTAAAAATGTAAACAATTTATATCATAGTTCATCAAACCTTTAATGAAATATGCAGCTTGTTGCAACAAACAATTATTAAAATAAGGATAAGGCACTGCCTTAAACACAAAAATAAGTACATTAATAAATTATTTTTTTCTTTCTCTTATTTGTCTCTGGCATCAAACTTAGCTGCATTTAAATCAAATTAGGTAGGTACCTGAAACTAAGGAATTATTCACAAAAATAAAGTTTTGGTCTCACTGACGTAACAGAAAACACATGAATGCCTGCTAAGGCTAATGAAACAAATCGCCATCGCTAATGTTTAACTTTTACAGCTGTCAGAATGAGTAAGTACTAAGTTAACGATCTGTTTACGCTAATTTTAGTAGCTAACTAAAATTGTGACATTGTCACAATCAGCCACAACATGCTTCCTTTCAGGTGCTCATACATCACGGTTGTGCTGCCATGGAAGTTCTGCCTTGCAGATATTGCATTGCATGCGTCTCTTTCATTTAATTAAAATTATCCCACACTTTTGAGTTCCGTAGCCAGGTAGCCATGATACCAGAGCCTGTGGATGTTGTTTCCACTACTGCGCATGTACGTCAAGGACAGAAAGGCAGATGCAGCAAAGTAAAAAAAGTAAAAAAACAACAAAAAACGATGCATTGACTATTAAATTAGTCATCGACTATTTTAATAGTCGACATAATCGCGACTAATAATCGCAGCCCTAATGTGTGTGTGTGTGTGCGTGTGTGTGTGTGTGTGTGATTGGTGTATCCTATAGATCTACCCTGGCTAATATCCAACTGGAGATTGACTGTGATAGGGAAACGGAGCGGATCTTCTCCCTCTTCAACACTAGCATGCCCCGACTACAGAAGATGGAGGGTGAGTGGGATCTTTTGGACCTCAACTTTCCAGCAGTCATTTCCTGGCAAACAGGCTGTTTTCTTTGAAACAATGCATATAACTATAGAATAAACATTTGTGTTACTCTTACACATTACATTTAGTTGAGCTATTGATGGAGTCTTAAATCTGTATTGTCATAGAGAGTTGGATGGATTCATGTAGTTAAAATCTGAAAATTACACAAGGTTCACAAACTGGAAACTGCTTATGTCCAGACCAAAAAACACCTCATACTGCATGGCATACTCGACCCAAACACTCACAAGTTCACCCAGAATGAAGGGGGGAGGTACCTAATTATCCAAGCAAGGCATATCCAAGCAATGTCCCCAAAGGTTGCACTGATGAGGGAGTGCCTCAGTCAAATGCAAGCAGGGTCACCCATGGAAGAAGAGGAGATACCATGGAATGTACCACCAACAGATAGCAGAGGTAGCTGAAATGTGTCTTTTCCATCCATTGAAAAAAAGACTGAAGGACATCAAAAAGGCACTGATCATGGCAGCACAATATCAAGCATCAAGCACTAGATCAATCGAAGCTCCAAGAGTGTAAAGGAACCTCTGACACAATCTAGCATGTAACAGCATGGAAAGCATACACTGAGGTACAAGCAAGTAGCATGGAGCTAGACATATGAGCTACACCATCCCATTCCATCCAAATGGGAGAAAACACAAACCCTCATAGTCCTTTTCCACCAAGCATGGATTGGGCTGCATCCCAGTTTGCGCACACTGTTATAGTTCGTTCTATTGAGAACCTTGGTGCTGTCAGAGAACTGGCTCACATTTGTGCCAATTTTTGTTGGAATCAAGGATGTGACCGTGGCGCAACAGAAGTTAACAGTAGTAAAATCATGGCAGAGCGCAAAGAGTACCTGCGAGCATTTGTGCTACTGTTACAGATGTTTGTTTTTTTTTCCAAATGATAAGCATAAGAAGACTGGTAGTAATAATTGCAGATAATGAAATCTCGTAATGGACAATGTAAAAGTCATGGAAGTATATTAAAATTACATGTAGGCTAAGTGTAATGTAATTAACCTAACATTTATGGACGATATGCCTTATCTCACTAGGCGTTGAGATAAATGTGTGGGAAAAGATTTAGCCTAATGGCAGGTACCTTGAATATTGCAAGCTATGTGGTAACCTACGAAAACTTTTAGTTAAACTGAATCTTGAATAGTATTGAAAAATGTCAAATTAACGGATTATGGATGAATTAATTTGTTCTGCCTTTAAAGATGGATGCCTTTAAAATTAGTTAGTTTGTAAGGGATGTAACAGTATATGTGCTCATGTTCCAGTGCATACATTCGCACAGAGAATACATGATACATGCATCATATAGGGCAGGGGTACTCGAATAGAAATGATGAGGGGCCACAATATATTTTTTTCTCAATGACTCAAGGGGCCATTTACGGGGGGGTGGCGGCGAGAACGTCAATTGTTGACGGGTAGGGGGTGTGGCGTCGAACGTATTTGGGCATCTGCAATCTCTTTATTGTTGCCATGGAGGCAATCCCCAGCCTCGTCTTGAAAAGAAAATCATTAAAAAATTAAATAAAATAACTTTTCAAAACAGCTCGCAGGCCAGAAATAGAGGGGCCGCTATTTGAGTATGGGGGATATAGGGACATGTGTAGACCGGTGAAGGTAATGCAGAACTGAAGTTCACTGGCGAGTTGCACCTGGACCCATAAATATACAAATTGCTATGTTCGAAATGGCCTACTACAGTGGATATAAAAAGTCTACACACCCCTGTTCAAATGCCAGGTTTTTGTGATGTAAAAAAAATGACAGCAAGACAAATATCTTCACAATTTTTTCCACCTTTAATGGGTCCTATAACCTGTACAATGCAATTGAAAAACAAACAGAAATCTTTCAAGGAGGTGAAGTAAAAATAAACAACTGAGATAATGTGGTTGTGTAAGTGTGCACACCCTTTTAGAACTGGGGGTGTGGCTGTGTTCAGATTTAACCAATTACATTCAAACTCGTATTAAATTGGAGTCAAACTCATGTTAAATTGGAGTCAGCACAAACCTGTCACCAATTAAAGTGCCTCTGATAAAGTTAAGCTGTTCTAGTAGACTTGTCCTGACATTTTTGTAGTCACATCATCCAGCACAAGCCATGGTACACAAAGAACTGCCAGAGCTTCAGAGGGATCTCATTATTCAAAGATATCAGTCAGGTGAAGGCTACAAAAGAATTTCCAATTCATTAAATATACCATTGAACACTGTGATGACTGTCATCATCAAGTGGAGAAAACATAGCACAACAGTGACATTACCAAGAACAGGACGTCCGTACAAAATTGATAAGACAAGAAGAAAACAGGGAGGCTGACAAGAGGACTACAGCAACACTGAAGGACCTGTAAGAATTTCTGGCAAGTACTGGCTGTGCAGTACATGTCACAACAATCTCCCGTCTTCTTCATATGTCTGGGCTATGGGTTGGGTGGCAAGACGGAAGCCTTATCTTTCAACTAAAAACATCCAAGCCTGGCTTAACTTTTTGCAAAAAGTCATCTGAAATCTCCCAAAAGCATGTGGGAAAATGTGTTGTGGTCTGATGAAACCAAGGTTAAACTTTTTGGACATAATTCCAAAAGGTACACCTACCGTTCAAAAGTTTGGGGTCACCTAGACAGTTTTGTGTTTTCCCAGAAATCTCATACTTTTATTTATCAAATGAGTTGCAAAATGAATAGAAATATAGTCCAGACATTGACAAGGTAGAAATAATGGGTTTTTTTTATTTGAAAACATTTTCTACTTTAAACTTTGCTTTCGTCAAAGAATGCTCCCTTAGCAGCAATTACAGCATTGCAGACCTTTGGCATTCTAGCTGTTAATTTGCTGAGGTATTATGGAGAAATTTCACCCCATGCTTCCAGAAGCCGCTCCCACAAGTTTGATTGGGTTGATGGGCACTTTTTTTGTACCATATGGTCAAGCTGCTCCCACCACAGCTCAATGGGGTTGAGATCTGGTGACTGCGCTGGCCACTGCATTACCGATAAAACACCAGCTGCCTGCTTCTTCTCTAAATAGTTTGTGCATAATTTGGAGGTGTGCTTTGGGTCATTGTCCTGTTGCAGGATGAAATTGGCTCCAATCAAGCGCTGTCCACAGGGTATGGCATGGTGTTGCAAAATGAAGTGATAGCCTTCCTTATTCAAAATCCCTTTTACCTTGTTCAAATCTCCCACTTTACCAGCACCAAAGCAACCCCAGACCATCACATTACCTCCACCATGTTTGACAGATGGTGTCAGGCACTCTTCCAGCATCTTTTCAGTTGTTCTGCGTCTCACAAATGTTCGTCTGTGTGATCCAAACACCTCAAACTTTGATTCATCTGTCCATAACACTTTTTTCCAATCTTCCTCTGTCCAATGTCTGTGTTCTTTTGCCCATATTAATCTTTTTCTTTTATTAGCCAGATATGGATTTTTCTTTGCCACTCTGCCCTGAAGGCCAGCATCCTGGCATCGCCTCTTCACTGTAGACGTTGACACTGGCGTTTTGCGGGTACTATTTAATGAAACTGCCAGTTGAGGACCTGTGAGGCGTCGATTTCTCAAACTGGAGACTCGATTGTACTTGTCTTCTTGCTCAGTTGTGCAGCGGGGCCTTCCACTTCTCCTTCTACTCTGGTTAGAGCCTGTCTGTGCTCTCCTCTGAAGGGAGTAGTACACACCATTGTAGGAAATCTTCAGTTTCTTGGCAATGTCTCGCATGGAATAGACTTCATTTCTCAGAACAAGAATAGACTATCGAGTTTCAATTGAAAGTTGTTTTTTTTCTGGCCATTTTGTGAGTTTAATCGAACCAACAATTGTAATGCTCCAGATTCTCAACTAGCTCAAAGGAAGGTCAGTTTTATAGCTTCTCTAATCAGCAAAACTGTTTTTAGCTGTGCTAACCTACTTGCACAAGGGTTTTCAAGGGTTTTCTAAATATCCAATAGCCTCCTTAGAGTTAGCAAACACAATGTACCATTAGAACACTGGAGTGATGGTTGTTGGAAATGGGTCTCCATACATCTATGTAGAGATTGCATTAAAACCAGATGTTTACAGCTAGAATAGTAATTTGCCACATTAATAATGTATAGAGTGTATTTTTGATGCATTTAATGTTAGCTAAATTGAAAAAAAAAATTGCTTTTCTTTCAAAAATAAGAACATTTCTAAGTGACCCCAAACTTTTGAATGGTAGTGTATATTTGGCACAAAAACAATCACTAAAAGAACACCATACCTACAGTGAAGCATGGTGGTGGCAGCATCATGCTTTGGGGCTCTTTTGCTTCAGCTGGAACTGGGGCCTTAGTCAGGGTGGACAGAATTATGAACAGTTCAAAATACCAGTCAGTGTTGGCACCTTTGGCCTTCTGTTAGAAAGCTGAAGATGAAGAGGAACTTCATCTTTCAGCACGACCCACAGCACACATCTAAATCAACAAAATAATGGCTTCACCGGAATAAGATTAAGGCTTTGGAATGGCCCAGCCAGAGTCCAAACCTGAAACATCTGTGGGGTGATCTGAAGAGTGCTGTGCACAGGAGATGACCTCGCAATCTATCAGATTTTGGAGTGGTTTTGCAAAGAAGAGTGGACAAATATTGCCACATCAAGATGTGCCACACTGATAGGCTCCTACCCAAAAGACTTAATAAAAGCCAAATGTTCTGTTACAAAGTATTAGTTTAAGGGTGTGCATATTTATTTTATATTTTTCTGCTTTAAAGGTTTCAGTTTGTTTTTCAATTGCATTGTAATAGGTCACATTGAAAATATTTGTCTTTTTTTTTTTTTACATCACAAAAACCTGGCATTTGAACAGGGGTGTGTAGACTTTTTTATATCCACTGTATATACATACAGGAAAAGGAAACTGAGGCAGTAATTGAATGTAATACATTTTAGTATGTTCACCTTTTTGCATACCAAAAAAATTATTTCATACAATTGTATACAATTTAGTTTCATTTGTCAACATATGTAATATGTAAATGTCATTTGCATTTTGCAGACCTGGTGGGATATTTCAGAAAGCAGATTATACTACTGACCCAGATCTGTTTCTTTTCAACATACCACTATGGAAATCTGACCATTTAGAATTATTAGAAATCATACTTTATATTTTCTTGTTAACCATTTTCATTTATACTTTATTAGATTAATAGGCTTCACAAACTAAAGTATAAGGGTAGACCTGATCTTGCCATGTAGATAGCCGATATATGAAAGCTGGTTTAGAGTAATAAAGGACCTAACAAAAGTCACAATTAAACATTACCCTAAATTAACTGTATACATGCATGTGCCCCGTAGATGCCTGTGCCAGTATGTCTGTGTATCTGGGACAGCAAAAAGAACAGGAGGAGTATTCAGCCTTCATTATACAGGATCCAAAAGAGACCTTCCGGACGATTAAAGATATCCGAGATGTTGTGGAAGAGCTGAAGGCTCACCATACTGCCAAAAGGGCACTTGCAGACCAACCCGGCACCATGTAAGACATCTACATGTTTAGATAACTCTTACCTGACAAGTAAAATGAAACAATAATCAATACATTTTTGTCCAAATGTCTCAGACTTATCTCAAGAAAAAAATCCACTCTGGTTTCACGTCACTCATTTGGTTTTTATTACTGAATTTCTTTCTGTTCACAGTGAGAATCCCATTGTGGGGAAAATGTCCTAATGACTCTGCCTCTGCAAATGCTCTCAGTGCCACGCCAACTCAGGATGCTGTAATGTGAGCTGCAGATTGCATACCTGCAAGATGTCCTGAGGCATCCAGATGTGCCTGGAAGTTTGGATGTGGGTAGTGACCATCTGGGTGCTGGTGTTGTCTAGTCTCCTGATCCAATTTCACGAAAGGGCATTCAAGAAACTGGCAGCTCAGGTTCAGTAGTACATAATCTTTCCCTTTTCTCTGTGCCAGTCTTCCCAAAAGCTTGAATGAAACTTAATGAATGAGGGGGTGGTGATTTCCTTCATATATTTGCACAAATTAAAACAAACCCTCAATTGGCTCTCCTCTGTCATCTCACACTGTAACATCAGACAGCACACTGAGTCTGAGAGAATATGGCTGCTAAAATATGAACTAGACCTTCAGTTTTTGTTTCTGAATCACTGTTTAGATTGCTTTGAGTTTTAGTGCATGCCTTTTTGAAGGTTAACACAATGGATTAACAAACTGTGTCAAAGGGAATATTGCTTCCTTCCTACTTTCTAGTTGTTTCTTGTTCTTTGCATAGTATATCATTTTGTGCATCATTTTGTACATGACATGGAATTATTTGCCTTATAAAATCAGTGGATGTACTTACAATCCTGCACTTGCCTTTTTGATTAGGGACTAACACATAAGCACTTTAGATATTTGGTATATTCCAGATGACATTGTTTTAGATACTTGGTATCTTCTTTTCAAAGTTATTGATCAGTTAAATGATCATTGCTTACATTGTTGTAGATAACATTCGTATTCTATAGATAGCATTCATATTATGTAGGGTTTGAATTTTTCTTAAGCCAAAGAAGTTGTTTTGTAGCATTTGGTTGAAATGGGTATAATTTCAGTTATGCAGTTTTTCAGGAAAAAGAAAATGGTTATCTGTATTTCTTTGATTGTTATTGGGTAACATAATAACATACATTTAAATTGTTATTTTGTGCATGTGGTTACTTTGTGATTTCAATAGTTTGGCATTTTCTCACTCAGTGCAGTTATTTAAGATTGTTTGCAGATGTAATCAGCACTCCTTACCTACTGACTTGTGAATATCATGTAAAAATATCATGTTTTTTATATAGTCATTATCTCACCTTTTTACAAGCATCACCTCCTCAGACAGGCAGTCTATTGAGTCTATATCAACCCAGATATTTTTGCCTCTCATTTGTTGTAATCTGACCCACAGAGAAACTGAATCCTTGTTGTAAAGGTACATTGTATGTCTGTGGTACTAGGAGGATCTAGTGAGATGTGAATGTTTTGGTAGCATTCATTAAGTTTGATAGTGGTACAGCTAGGAGTCCCTTATGTAGTTTATTGTTTTGGTTTTCATTCTGGCAACTTAAACTACTTAAGCATGCTGCTGCTGCCTCATGTTTATTGAACCATAAATGAAGGATCCCTCGGCAGTTTGTTGCATACTATTTTCAAGTTTATCATTCTCAATAAATGTTTGAGATATATATATATATATATATATATATATATATATATATATATATATATATATATCTCAGACATGTGGATTTGAGTCACATGACTTGGACTCGAGTCCAACTCGAGTCACTAAACAGGTGACTTGACTTGACAACATCACTGAAGACATGCGACTTGACTTAGACTTTACCTTTACTGACTTAGACTTGGAATCGGACTTGAGCTTTAAGACTTGAAAGGACTTGAAATCCTTATTTTAACATAATAAATAAGTAATATAGAATCACATAACTGGATCATTTTGTATTAAATGGTGCTGTAAAATATGAACTGCTCAGCTCTGTAACCTAGCTACAGGTGAAGTTCTGCAGCCAATCGGGGGAGGGGGGGGGGCAGCAGCGTTGAATTTTTGCGGAGAGGACAAGCAACATGTTCCGACATTTGAGGACGACAATTGCGACGACATCTCACTCAAGCGAACCAAAACACTCAAACGCCTAACGTTAGTTAGTCTGACTAACTTAATATACTAATAATCAACTGCAAATATTGAAATTACATCTGGTGACTTTTTTTTGTGCCATATTTGTCAATTGTGATTTTTTTCACCACAATCAAAATTTGTCCTCCGCTTTTAACCCATCTGTGCAGTTAGAACACACACACACACACACACACACACACACACACACACACACTAGTGATTACTAGGGGGCTGTGGTGCACACATGCCCAGAGCGTGCACGTGCCCAGAGCGGTGGGCAGCCCTAGCAGGGGTCGTGGGTTTGATTCCCAGGCCTGAGGCCATGACTGAGGTGCCCTTGAGCAAGGTACCTAACCCCAACTGCTCCCCAGGCGCCGGGTTAGGGCTGCCCACCGCTCTGGGCACGTGTGCACCACAGCCCCCTAGTAATCACGTGTGTGTTTGAGTGTGTGTGTGTGTGTGTGTGTTCTATCTGCACAGATGGGTAAAAAGTGAAGGACAAATTTCAATTGCTGTGAAAAAAGTCACAATTGACAAAATATGGCCCATTTACATTTATATGGGTATTTCTACCTTGCACCAATTTGTGGTGGTCAGTTTTTGTCTAATTATGTCAATAACTTTTAAACGGTGCATCATAAGATCATAAAACAAGCTCTTATATATTAAGCACAATCCTAAGCAACAACCTAGAAGTCAGATATGGGTATTTCTACCTCTTGCCTAATAGTGGTGGTGAGTTTTTATCTAATTATTTCAATAGCTTTTCATAATATTCTAATTTTATGAACAGCACCTGTAAATACCCATGTCTGAGATGTAGGTTTTTGTTTAGGATGCACTTTGTGTAATACAACTTCTTAGGTGGTCTTCTGATGGACCATTTAAAAGCTATTGAAATAATAAGACAACAACTGAGTACTACAAATTGGTGCAAGGTACAAATACCCATGTAAGAGTTGTAGGTTGTTGTTTAGGATGCACTTAATATATAACTTGTTGTTCTTCCCCATGACTGTGTAGCATACAGAACTAGACTGAGACCAGTTTTAGTTCATTAGCTATTTAATATTGTCTTCAATATTGAACCTTTTCACAATATTCAAATTTCCTTAAATATATCAGTCTGCGTGCAACGAATGAGTATAATATACAAGTTTCACCTTTTGAATGGAATTACTGAAAAAAATAATATACCAATATCTGTGTAACGTAGTGGGAGTCAGGGTTGGACACAATCACGATAAAGAGCTGGCACATACTTTAACGGAGCTAGTCTCCTCTAAGTAGGGGGGGGGGGGGGGGGTCATCGGTGTATCGGTGAATGATTTAGGTGGATGGTGTGTGTGTCGAACGTTTTTTTTCTCTTTAACTCCTCCGTAAACGTACACTTTCATTTCGGCATTGCCATAGAACCGGCGGACACACGTGCTTTCGCTTGTAAACACTTATGCACTGTACATGTATTCTGTTTGAGGCAGTCGAACAAAATCCTGGATAATTTTGAAATTCCCCCGGACATTTTTTTAGGTCTCAAAAGTAGGACATGTCCGGGAAAAAGAGGACGTCTGGTCACCCTACCTCTAAGTGAACCACGCCCACAAGGAGAGTGCGCGACTTAGGAGGCATACCGAGAACACACTTCACAGAAACACTCACGAAGGAATATAAAGGACCACAGCAATTATGAAAGGAAAACACATTTATATAAGTATGAATGCTGAAATAATACAAGGCACAGAAAACACGGCAGAGACTAAAGTAAACGAGCACTACAAAACACAATGACAAATATTAACACCGGACCACTATCATCACTAGATACCCATTTGCTGCAATGTGCACGAAATCTCAGCATGCGTCTTACCACCTTCAAATAAATATTTAATTAATCTAGATTGTGGTTCCAATATGGTCACGTTGTCTATACCAATATAGACTATGTTCCAATGTCTAGGCTACAATCAGAGTACAACAAGTTACACTGCAGTGCACTCCCATGCAAACGAAGCCCACGAATAAACATATCAATAACTTCCGGGGCACACAAATGGATCAAGTTAAAAAATCTAAATCAAGTTCGGCTCCGAATCCGATTTTTTATTTAGCTATTTTTGTTTGGATCATCAAATAAAAAACTGAAAAATACAAGCCTGGTTTGTTTTTTTGTTTTTATTCAAAATGAAAAACAAAATAATGAAGTTTTTTTTTATTTTTCGATTTTGATTTTCAGTTGAATATCAAATGAATGAATGATACACGGATTCAGTTCCCTAACCACCAGACCATTACTTGACTAGGACTTGAAGTTTAAGACTTGGGACTTGACTCGAGACTCACTTGTATTGACTTGGGACTTGACTCGAGACTTGATTGTGAAGACTTGAGACTTACTTGTTACTTGCAACTTAGTGACTTATATATATATATATATATATATATATAGAGAGAGAGAGTTTGTTTATTATCGATATAGCACTTATTGTTTAAAAAAAGATTTTGATGTTCACTCTAGGTGTTGCTGATGTTTGAAGTGATTGACCCATTTTGACTATAAAGATTTGAATGAAGACACATTCTGTTTTAGAGCAGGAACACAATAACTGGTTTGTTCTGTATGCACAGTACAGATGAATTATGTGTTGAGCATCATAAGAGATCAGTTTTTCTTTGTCTGTTTGTTTTTTGTTATTTAAACCTTTAAAATATGTTTTATAACAAAACTCATATTTCCAATTGCTTCTGAAAATTTGCAATAAAATCTTTTTCCAAAATTTTTTCATAGTCTGGCATTTGTCTTCAATTCCTTTTGTGTTAAGAATTTTTATCTTAGCAACATCCCTGAAACGTATATGTATACTGATATGTATATGGCTGAAAATACAGTTGAATATGGCCCGAACAAGAAGCTTGTGCTCAACTCTGGCTATTTCTAGTGTTGAAACTGAGAAGTGCAACAGTCATGGAACTGGTGCTTCTCCACTAAACAAAAAAAAAAGTTATCGCGAGTCACCAGGAATGGCAGCACTGAAAAAACTCTAAATATCAAGTGAATGTAGAAGATTTCAAACACGGTGAGAAAGAAATCAACGGAAATTGTATCTGTTTAATTTGCAATGAAGCTGACACTGTGATGAAAGAGTATAAATGTTAATCGGCATTATGAGACCAAACATCGTACTCCAGTCCCGAACGAACACAAAGTCTAAATGGCAGCTAGTCAAAGTCAAATTTATCTATATAGCGCTTTTCACAACACATGTTGTCACAAAGCAGCTTTACAATCATATGGGTCCAGATCCCTAATGAGCAAGCCAAAAGCGACAGTGGCGAGAAAAAACTCCCTATAGGGTGGGGATTAGGAAGAAACTTCGGGAGGAGGGCATGCCGTATGGAGGGCATGCTTATATTCCATAAGGCTGCTTTTCCATGATAGTCTATACACTTCTAACTTCGAATTTCGCCAATTACGCTCCAGGATGCCAGGAGCAATGTAAGAAATTGGCCTGTGAGAGAAAATGTGATTCTTTCACATTTCACCCCTTTGTCTCTATGAAGATTACTCTTCGTCTTTGATTGTAGGTAATACAATCACAACCATCAAATCCCTGAGAAGTATTGATGGTTGCCCACTTTTGCATGGTCAACACCTCCCTCCTTTGTTTGTATGACCCTTTGAAGTCTTAACCCTAAGGTGATGACTATCAATCAAGCCACTTTATGTTGGCTAGAATGTTTGAAACTGAATAATACCTGGGAAACTGACTGCATTGACACTTGCTGTGAAAAAAATGTGTAAATGTGTGTTACACTAGAGCAGTTAGCTTTAGCCCTGGAGCTAAGGTGTAAAACATGCACTCTGGTTCACATCTATGGAGTCATTAAAAACATCATTGTTTGGTAAAAAAAAATATTCATCCTTACACCAAAAATGTATTTATTTGCCATTCTTGGCCGAATAATCACGGTTGCCGAATATTCTGTGCATCCCTATTCTGGAATTCATGTGGATGTTACTTGTACCTCTTTTCTAAAAATGTTATAGCCTTAACTATTATTGTAGAACCACCCTGCGCACCACGGACTTGTGCTAATGGGCCGCCCAATGGAGGATGGGTTCCCCTTTATTGGTTCTCCCGAGGTTTCTTCCTAATCCCCACCATAGGGAGTTTTTCTTTGCCACTGTCGCCTTTGGCTTGCTCATTAGGGATCTGGACCCATACGATTGTAAAGCTGCTTTGTGACAACATGTGTTGTGAAAAGCACTATATAAATAAATTTGACTTTGACTTTAAGTGTATGTAATACACCACTCCAACGTTCGCAACACCACTCCCTCCACTTATGTAATACTACAACTCTTGGCATCGGGTGGCCTATATACACTGTTAACTTATAAATCATAAACACTGTAGCAGAATAGCCTAATAGTGGTCTAAATCTAAAAAACAAATGTCACAATAGCCAAGCTGTAGATTACGAATAACCCTAAGTGACATTAAAACATTGTTTGTGTTAAATCTGTCAATCCGAAATCCAAAAAGCTTAAAGGGAATACCATAAGAACGCTCATCTTTAAAAACAAAACTGAAATATTACACTTGCCAAACTCCTACTTGACCTGATCCAAGATGCATCCAATTGCACAGCCGGAGAGTCAACCGCAGTTCTAGACCTGCAGTTTTAGACGTGGCGTATAGACATGTGCACTCTATCTGCTCGGAATGTAACGTAATATCTAGATACTGTTTTGGTATGTCGCGGGAGCAAATGGAAGGAAGATGTTTGTAAGCAACAATAATATATGATAGATATATGATAATTATGATAAAGTCATTTTTGTGTTATCGACTTGTTTGATACCCTCAAGGTGCCTTCCTCAGCTATCTTAACAGGTAGCTGGAGCCTTAGGCCAGGAGCAGATGTCATCAGGTGGTGTCCAACCTTCTCTGGGTGTTTCGGCCCTAACCACAACACCCTCCAGTCGGTGGGCCCACAGCGAGTGGCCAGCTCACTGCCCATCTACTCCTGGCTTCCAGCTTTCCTCCTCTCTCTTACTCCAAATCCAGCATGAGGCACGTTACGCCTCCTCCCCCATCCTGCGAGCTGCTTGCTTTTTGCTGTTCTCGTCCATTCCTAATGCAAAAAGAAAATGCCATGCAGACCTTGCTGGAAAGCCTCTGCACCCTATCTCCACAGGGAAGACCCATGCCTGCCAGCCTCTATCTCAACAGTCTTGGGCCAGCCTCATCGCAGCCCTCCTCACATGGTACTGTCAATTCAACCAGGATTATCTTCTGGTGCTTGGATAAGCACAGCACTATGTCAGGGCAGAGGGATGTTTGCACCACTTCTGGAAACTGCAGCCTCCTCCCATGATCCACTTTCATCTCCCAGGAACTTGCGGAGTGGAGAATGCTAGTTCTTTTCCTTTTGGTAGGCCTGTGTTGAAAAAATCGATTTTCCGATTCAGAATCGATTCGCATATGATGATCTGATAATTGATTCGTACGTCCAAAGATCGATTTTTAAAATTAAAATAATTTTTTACATTTCCCCCAGTGAACTTTTACCCCCGCCTCGTCACTGAATTCACGCAGGCGCGCTTGGTCTAACCAACTGTAAAACAACATGGTGCCGGACAGTGACGGTAACGACGATAGTCAAATCGGAAATCTAAAAACAGATGGACAGTTCATCCAGTGTCAGAGACTATTTAAAGTTAGTCCATATCACTGACAGTTTACCCAGTGTTTTTACAATTTAAAAAAGTTTAAAATGTTCTTGTAACGTTCCTTTGCACTTTCCAAATCGTTAGTTTATTACATTTACCGAAGCGCAGACAGCGCACATAAAAGACGTTTACATAGAACATGTGACTCAAACAACGACGAGCACAGGACGCTGCGCGAACTCACATTAAGTAGACAAACCACACAAACCCCACGTGATGACGAGACGAGCCACAGGTGAGACGGATTATCAAAAGACGCACCCGCACCCACGGAGATCCACATATAAGTTTTTTTCCCCACCTAGTAGGGGATAAGCTTCCAGTACTTTACCTAGGATAATCGAGGAGGTGCCAGGATCTGTGTCCCCACTCCTGATAATTTTAGTCTCAATACTCACCTTAGCAAGTATGTTTGTGCCCCCCCTGTTGCATTAGACAATAAATGTTAGTTTGTAAGAGGTGGTGAGGTGGGCTTCTGGAAAAATCAGTACCACGGTAGCCCCCTGAAGTGTAAAACACAATCTGGATGTGAACTAAAGGTGTTGTGTTAGACCCGCTTCCCAGATCTAGCAGGGAAGGAGAGACGCCCCTACCCCTAGGTAAATACTCATCAAAAATAGGCGATTAAAGGTGAAAAAATTGTGACAATTTATTCTCAGTTATATATATATATTTTAAGTTCAAATATTTCTGTTTGAGTCCAGGAAAATAAGAAAGAAAATATATTCAATATGACAATACAGTGTAAAATGAAATAAAAAATAATATATATATATATATATATATATATATATATATATATAACCTTCCCTTTTAGCACAGAAAACGAACAACAGTATTATAATTCACTGTATGGTTACGCACCCTTAACCTCAAAACTCGGAAAATTGCTTTACTCTCCAAACTGTTCAAAGATATGAATA
This sequence comes from Brachyhypopomus gauderio, assembly GCF_052324685.1. NCBI lineage: Eukaryota > Metazoa > Chordata > Actinopteri > Gymnotiformes > Hypopomidae > Brachyhypopomus > Brachyhypopomus gauderio. The sequence continues at coordinate 15,751,782 of NC_135212.1, forward strand.
ACACACAGTTATACTGAATCAACAGATATAAAAGAAAAAGAGTGCAGTCTCTTCCCAATAATGTAATAACTCAGTCTCTCACTTAATAACAGAAAAAAACTCCTTCCATAGAGAATTTAAATGACAGTTGCCAGTCTGTATTACTTGGACAGATGCTAGAAGATGTCTGTATTGCAGGGTACCTTAGACTTTAGAACAGATCAGAAGACGACAGAGAAGCAGCGGAGCTCCGGCTCACACTCACTCACGGGCACGTACACGGGTAAATGGCGCAGGCAGTGGCCCTCCCCCACGAGGCTCTCCCAGTCACACGCGGCAAAATTCAACTCTCAACAGTCCTTCTCCTGTTCGACCTGCAGCTCAGCTCCACTACACAGTCCGCCAGAGTGACAACCGTACACGGAGCAAAAATTCCAGATTAATGCAGAAAAAAAACAAAAAAAAAAAGTAGTGCAGCTTATTGCTCTTATCAGCGCGCCGTTTTTCCTCCTCTTTCTTCTCTCTTTTCCCCGCCCCCCAAAAGCTCTCATTGGTCAGAGGCTCTACTGGCCAACCATAACACAGTATTAGAAAAGTTTAGAAGTAAAGGTTCCTGTAATCCCTCCTCTACACACAGACGCAGATGAGTAGACGCAGACGACATAAACACACGCCCAACAGGGAGGGGTCGGGGACCGTGAGAGTTCTGTTCTTATATTCTCACTTTAAAGAAAAATACACGTTTACATTTTATACTTTCAGTTTATTAAGTGTAAGCACTTTTAAAATAAAAATGCATTTGGTAGCACCAGCTTTTAGGTGAATTCTTAATTATTTCAATCATAATAATAATGCACTGATTAGTGTCCCAGTAGGAGTCCACTGTTGCAGATATAGACACCTCAAAGATGTCCTCTGTTTATTGTCCTGGACAATGTTTCTTGAAGGTAGATTTATGATTACCTTTTTCACCAGTCTTCCAACCATCAGTAACTACCAACTACCAGTAACTATTTGCTGATTAATATCGACATAATACTAGTTTTAACATGTTGCTTCTGTACACAGTCAGGAAACAGCTCAAATACATTTTTAATAACACTAAACCCCGAATTGGATCGAATCGATTAAATTGAAATAAATCGGTTCTTAATCTTCAGAATCGGAATCGGATCGATTCTTGGAATTTGAATCAATACCCAGCCCTACCTTTTGGTGGTTTGTGCAGGTCTAGCTCCTTCCTTAACGAAGGTGATGGCTCTCTGTGTGGTTGAATTGAATGGTCTTTTCTTGACCCTCTCCCGCTGTATGGTGTCTGCCAATGAGAGGAGTACTTTGTCGTGGCGCCATCTATACCGCCCCTGAGTTAAAGATGTTTTGCACCCGGACAGTATATGGGCCAAGGTCCCCCTCTTGTCGCACAGCTTACAAAGTGGATCCCCTATTAGACCCCATGTGTGCAGATGTACTGGGGAGGGGAGAGTGTCATAAACAGACCGTAATGTTTGTCATGAAGGATGAATATGGCTACCATTAATGTGTCTTAGTTCGTTTGTTCTGGCTACCTTTATGGCTACCTGGTAGCTAGTTTGACTAAATTTGAAAGTTAAAGGAAGGGAAGTAGCACTAACTACGCTACTATCAATACTAAAAGTAGTAAGCAAGCTAAACTAGCATTTCCCCATCATTATTAACCCATAAGAACACAGACTATGTTCTGAATATTGATACAATTGAGCATATTAATATATGATAGATATATGATAATGTCTGAAGGTCATTTTTGTGTTATCGTAATGTTTGTCATGAAGGATGAATGTGGCTAGTGTTAGTGTGTTAGTTCGTGTTTGTAGCAGTTTGTTAGTTCTGGTAGCTACCTTGAATTTGACAGAAATGCTAGTGCTAGCAATTTCTATTCATTTTTGAATTTCAGGATGACATGGAAATGTTTATTGAAGAATGTGCTTTTTTTGTACTACTTATTCATAGCCACTACACTACTACATTAAATTGAAGCTAATTATAGTGTACATAGGTATTTGAATGGTTTATTAATTAATGTGCCATTCAAGCCAGTTGAAATGTCTAACAATGTTTTGTTTGCTTAATAATCTTATATTGCATTGACAATTAACATTCTAAAATGCATATATAAACCTATGGAACATGACAATTATTTTGCCAGTGCTTATGGGAAAGTAGTGAGTAATTAAACGGATGTCAGCTTTAGTTTGAACACTGTATTGAATTTGTTATTGGTCTAATTAACTGTGTACTAATAGTACTAAAGTACAGATTCAGTATGACTAAAGAAAAAATGAAGGGTTCGGGGGATCAATTAAAATGGGTAAAGTTCTCTTCCAGGGCAAATTACCCCCTAATTTAAACTATTACAGCCTAGCTAAAAAGGCAGAACCAGAAGGTAACATAGGCTTGGGGGCATTCTGAGACAATGGCATCCATCCACTGCACTGTCAACAAACTTGAGTGACCACGAGCAGTGACAGGACGACAGCACCAGCGCCCCAGTCTACCATAAAACCTTTCGTCTATGAACCCCTGGATCTGTAACTTTATCTAAGGGGGGATGTTAATTATCAAACGCTAAACCAAATAGGTGGGTTTTCAACCTAGACTTAAAGATTGTGACTGTGTCAGAGTCACATACGCATTTTGGAAGGTTGTTCCAAAGCTGGGGGGCCTTATAAGAAAAGGCTCTTCCCCCTGCTGTTACCTTATTAATTTGTGGAACTAATAAGAGACCAGCACCCTGTGATCTTAGTTGACGTGGGGGTTCATAGTAGGAAATAAGTTCCTGGAGGTATTCAGGAGCAAGCCCGTGCAGTGCTTTATATGTTAATAATAGAATTTTAAAATCAATACGGAATTTAACTGGGAGCCAATGGAGGGCTGATAGGACTGGTCTAATATGCTGAAATTTTCTAGTTCTGGTCAGAACTCTGGCTGCGGCATTTTGAACTATTTGAAGTTTATTTAGATTCCTATTTGAACATCCTGACAGTAGTGCATTGCAGTAGTCTAATCTGGAGCTAACAAAGGCATGCACCAATTTTTCTGCGATAATGCATTTCTTAATTTGGCAATGTTGCGGAGATGTAGAAAAGCTATCCTAGTAGTATTATCTATGTATTTATCAAATGATAGGTCGGAGTCGAGTATGACGCCTAGGTTTTTGGCTACCGTGCCAGGTGTAATGGGGTAGTCTGCAAGATTAAGCATTAGATCTGGAATTTTTTGTCTTGCGGCCTTAGGGCCCACGAGGAGAACTTCAGTTTTGTCCTCATTTAGTTGGAGGAAGTTTAGAGACATCCAGCATTTAATATCTCTTACACAGGCCTCAATTTTTCCTAAACTGAGTTTGTCATCAGGTTTGGCTGATATGTAAAGTTGAGTGTCATCTGCATAGCAGTGAAAATTGACACCATGTTTGTTTATAACTGTGCCCAATGGTAGCATATATAATGTAAATAATAGTGGTCCTAAGATGGAGCCTTGCGGGACCCCATATTTAACTTTTGTACGTTTGGATGGAATATTATTGAGCTCTACAAACTGATAGCGATTTGTTAAGTAAGAGTAAAACAATGAAAGGGCTGTGCCCGAGACTCCAACCCAGCATTCTAACCGCTTTAGCAAGATCCTATGTTCAATTGTGTCAAAAGCTGCACTAAGATCGAGAACCACTAACATACATACATACATAGCCTTGATCTGAAGCAAGGAGGAAATCATTTGTTACTTTGACTAATGCTGTTTCAGTACTGTGATGGGGCCTAAAGCCAGATTGGAACTTTTCAAATATGTGATTCCTATGCAGATATAGGCATATTTGCTGGGCAACAGCTTTTTCTATGATCTTAGATATAAATGACAAGTGTTCGAAATGGGTCTATAATTAGATAGCACGGTCGGATCAAGATTTGGTTTCTTGATCAGAGGTTTAATAGCTGCTAATTTTCATGATTTGGGCATGTGACCTATTGTAATGGATGAGTTAACTATAGTTAGAAGAGGTTCAGTTACAGCTGGTAATACCTCTTTTAATAACTTTGAGGGAACTGAGTCTAGTGTGCAGGTAGTACAATTTAAGGAAGAAATTATTTTCTCTAATTCTGATTGTGGGAGTGTATAAAAAGCATCAAGTTTTTCTCCCAGTATGTAATTTAAATCAATATCAACCAAACCAGATGACATACCAGTTGTATTGCTAATAAAGGGTTTTATATTTTGTCTAATATTCTCAATTTTATTATCAAAGAAATCTATAAATACATTACTAGTGAGGTTTACTGGAATCTGAGGTTCTGCGCCTGCTTGATTTTTTGTAAGTTTAGAAATAGTATTAAAAAGAAATCAGTGAGGCTAAGTATGTTGAGCGTGCTTTAGTGAGAGCCCGTTTGTACTCAATAATGCTATCCTTCCAGGCACAATACTTCAACTTAGTAGATTGCCATTTCCGCTCTAATTTACTTATTTGTTTTAAGTTTCTAGTTTGGTCAGTGTACCACTGGGCGAGCTTTTTGGACCTAGCCTTTTTATATTTTAGTGGAGCTACTATATCTAGACCTGATCTGCAGGTATTCTCTAAGCAGTCGGTTAGACTAACTCTCCTGGATCGGATGGCGAATGAGCTAAAGCAGTTAAATCAGGGAGGATTTCAATAAACTGTGTTGCTGTTGATGAATTTATCGAGCGCTTTATACACTGCTGAGGAAACGGGTGGGTATTTATGTTAAGGTGAAGATCGAATTGGACTAAATAGTGATCAGAGATTGCTACGGTTTGCGGAAGTATATTTATATTATCTACATCGATACCCAGCGTTAAGATTAGATCTAGGGTATGATTTAGATAATGTGTAGGTCCTACTATGTTTTGTATAATTCCGACAGAGTTCAATATAGAGGTAAAGGCCCTTGTCAGTGGATCCTCCGCATTATCAAAGTGTATGTTAAAGTCTCCTACCATTATTATTTTGTCACTACATACTGCTAAATTTGCTGCAAAATCGGTGAAATCATTTCATTTAAGAAATCTGAGTAAGGCCCTGGTGGTCTGTATACATTAGTTAGGGAAAATATACTTTTATTTTCAGATGGACTAATTACATTAATAGACTGCATCTCAAATGAGTTTGAGATATCTAGGTATTTCTGATGAATTTCTAAACAATCACGATAGATTATACATATTCCTCCTCCTCTGCCTGACAACCTAGGTCTATGTATATAACTATATCCCACAGGAGTGGCTTCGTTTAGAGTCAAATAATCAGTTAGACATAGAATATCAATTTTCTGGTCAGTTATAAGTTCATTCACAAAAACTGCTTTTGAGTTGAGCGAGAATATTGATTAATCCAATTTTCAGATCGGTCATATAGGTAATAGTTGGATGTGAAGTCTGAATATTAGTTAAAAACTTAGGACGGACTATTTTCTTATGATTTAGTTTAACCCGGGACACAGACACAGTCTCAATAACGTAACGTAACACTCGTCACGGAGAGATGAGACAATCTCGCCATGAGAGAATTAACTAGTTTGCACCTCTCACAAATACTATCACTATTACTATCAGTGGCGAAAGGGTCTAGACCAGGGGTCACCCCCCGCTCAACAACTAACGTTTGCCACACACCCCCCCACGCTCAACAACTTACGTTCGCCAACGCCGCCCCGGACCTCAGGTCAGAGCTATCTGCCAAAATTGGACCATGGAAAAATATAATTGATTACCCCACTCGTGTGGGATAATTAACACTCATCACGGAGTGTTTTTGCAGTAGCCCTGAAATGAATGCTCCGGTTTAAAATTTAGTCTCCCGTAAAAATTAAAAAATATTTTTGGCATTTGGGTCCGTATCCAGTTAATCAGGAATGTGATTGGGTCCGGACAGGACGGCGTTCGGGTCCGGATCCGGACCGCGGTCCGCCATTTGGTGACCCCTGCTTTAGAGAGACAATCAAAATTCGCTCCGCAGCAGCGTCAGCAGGAAGCAGCGTCAGCAGGAAGCCACACAGTTACACACTCGGGGAGAATTAGTCAGGAAATGCCAATTTACCTAACTTCCATGTTTTTGGACTGTGGGAGGAAACCAGAGACACCTGAGGAAACCCATGCAGACACGGGGAGAAAATGGAAATTCCACTCAGATAGGGACTTGACCCCAAGACAGGGGCGGACTGGGGAGAAAAAGTGGCCCGGGAGTTCCTGACAGACTGGCCCACCATATATATATATTAGTGGTGGGACTTTAACGCGTTAATTTCGATTAATTAATTACAGGAAAATTAACGCACTAAAAAAAATTAACGCATTTTAACGCACGATACACTTTTGCATCGTGGAATGTTTCTCAGTGCACGAGTTCCAGGCGTACAGATTATATGGACGCACGATAAGATGAGCATGATGCAGATGACTGAAGAGGCTACGCTGGTGGATGGGAAATTTAAATATAAGAAACTTCCAGATGGAAGTTCAAACAAAAATAGTGTTATTTACACTTTATGTAGGAAGGAGTTCGCTTATCACAGGAGCACTTCCACCCTTCGTTATCACCTCAACGCAAAACATGTTGCAGCTAAAGCTGGGCGCACACTGTACGATATTTTAAATCGTGTACTCAGCTCCAGCTCAAACTGTACGACTAAATCGCAGGGAGAGTCGGCTCATGGAGCTGCTTCAACAGTGCGATACTCTCACGAGGAGCGATTTGAATTTCAATCATGTTTGATATTCTTGCGACGCTGCGATTTCTGATCGGGAGTTGGTCGTGAGGTGTGAATCGCTCCTCGTTTACCTGTGTAAACTATACGATGCACGACACGCGATTGAGCCGAAACGAGTGAAAAATCGGCTGAAAATGGGCCAAAAATCGCACAGTGTACGCCCAGCTTAACGCGCAGGTCAGTAATGGTAACTTAGCTGCTAAATGTATTCCTAGTACGATAGGGTGACCTAAAGGTCCGCATTTCACATCCTGTCCCGGTCGTCCCGGGTTTTTTTTAAAGTGAGGAAATGTCCTGGTTTTTAAAGTACCTTCATTGGACCATTAAGACTGGATTAAACTTTCGCGAGTGACCGTAGCGCGCGACTCCGCACGCGTTTATACATGACGCGTCACATTATTTGTGTTGTTCGCTCTCTGTGGTCGAAGATAAAGGCTTACAAGAAGCGCTGCACATTGCGTCAACTGATGCAAGTTATGAACTACCGTCCAGGGGTGAGTTTCCCAAAACGTTCTTAGCACCAAGTACTTCTTAACCTCGTACGTAAGAACGAGGGGAAAAAACAGGTTATTGTGAAAGGGAAGTAAAACAGGTTATTGTGAAGAGCGCCACAAATGTGGCTCTGACTGGGGATCACTGGACCTCTGTTAGCAACAAGAATGATCTTGGTGTGACAGCTCATATTATAGATGATGAATCTATAGATGATGAAGATCCAGTCATTTGCTTTGAGCATGCAGAAGACCACTTCTAGGCACTATGGAGATGCCTGTGGCAGAGGCCTGGGAAATTTAAGAAAAGTATACCATCTAAAATGGTATTAAAAAACATCTTCTGATTTACTTCAATTCTTCCAATATCCTGAGCAAAACTCCCAAAATTAAACAACATTTTTGGTCAGAATTTCCAATGTTCTGAACTGTTTTCTGCACTCATATATTGGTCTGTGTAGTAGACTGGTGGAAAAATAAACAAGATGTTGAAGTTTGATTATGTTCATTGATTCATTCATCATTCAAACTTAAATTAATATTTATCATGTTAAATACTGAAATGCGATTAAAATGCGATTAATTTCGATTAATTAATTACAAAGCTTCCGATTAATTCGATTAATTTTTTTAATCGCGTCCCACCCCTAATATATATATATATATATATATATATATATATATATATATATATATATATATATATATATATGTGTGTGTGTGTATACTGTATATGAATCTATACATGGCACGTAGTGTATATTTATTGTCATATGGACAATATTAATTCCAGCAATAATATGATTACAAAGCCATAGTGGCTTTTAAATAGTCCACCATAAGACCACCAAACAAGTTGTTTTACGCAAAGTGCATCCTAAAGAACAACCTACAACTCTAACGTGGGTATTTCTTCCTCTTACCTATTTGTGGTGGTTAGTTTTAATCTAAGAATTTCAATAGCTTTAAAAAAAACAGTGCACAGTGCTCTGCCTTGAAGACCGCCACTTGCGTCCGTGTTAACCGTGTTAAGACGTTGCAGAGGCGACAGCAGTACATTTAAAATAACGTTATCTACAATTTAAACTGCTGTATGTTTTCGTAGTCCGGCCCGTATTTTCTGGGACAAGTTGGTTTTTTTCTGATCTCCGCTATACTGTCAGCCCGCACTAGCTAGCCCAGTCCGCGGCCGCGGTCTAACTAATTCATTTGTTTACAGGCTCAGTCCTCGGCCCGGTCTAACTAATTCATGTGTTTACAGGCTCAGTCCGCGGCCGCGCTGAGCAGGTTAGTCTGACTGGAGCGGGGGAGGTAATAACACCGTTAAACAGCAGCGTGACTACGGACCGGAGCCGCAGTGCGCGGCAGTGGCTCCTCCACGGGCTGAGTTAAACCACCGGCGGCCAGCGGCCCGGCGGCCCACTAACCCATCGGCCCACCGGGGAAATCCCCGGTAGCAATGTATGCCAGTCCGCCCCTGCCTCAAGACCACAGTGTTAACCACCAAGCCACCGTGTTGCCCAGCAAGTAGAATACACAAAAAATACAAAAATGAATAAAAATTACCCCCTCACTAGATATATTTTCTATTTCTTTCGGTTTATTTTTTTAATAAAATTGTTCATAAGAAAAAAAGGAATTTTCTTCCTTTCATCGCAATTGTTTTTTAAAATCATTAATCTATTTTTTTTTACCTCTGTATGTTTGTATGTCTAGTCCACCTCTCATATATCTTTCAAACCTTATGTAATTTTGTTGCACTATGTGCACTTGCCTGTTGCTTTAATTCTATAAAATTCCCTGTTGTAGGATAATTAAAGCTTAATCTAACGTTATCTTAGATAACACTTTTACAAATGTACTAGGTTATTCTCAATGTCTTAATTATATATATTATATATACAGTGATCCCTCGCCGCTTCAGCTTGTGCAGCTTCAGTCTTTCACGGGTTTTTATAAGATATTAATTTGAAAAATAATTTGTGGAGCTTTTTCACTGGTTTTTTGCGTCATTTGATCGGTGGAACAAAATATATTTTAAAAATCCCAAAATGTATACAAATATATTAAATATTAATTCTAACAAAAGCAATGTTATGTTATAAATAATAAAATAGTACGAATTACAATAAATATTGCATAAACGTGATAAACGAGGGATTTCTGTAGGCTACTTTTCTTCCTCTCGGACATTTCAAAACTCCTGTACCGTCTCTCTCCATACTGTGAGTGTCGACTCGAGGAGAGCGCTGATTGGGTGGGCCAGGCTGAGCCTACCTGCATGGCTGTTTGGCTGGTGCCACTAAGCTACGTAATGCAACAACAAAAGACGAGAGGGGGCGGGTCGCTGCTCCGTGCTGTGTGATGCAGCGCTGCTCTAACAGACAGACAGAGGAGACTTTGATGAATCCACGTGCACAGCAGTCAGTGAGTGCGGGAGAGAAAAAAAAGCTAGAGTATTGATCGTTTTACGAGTATTGTTCAATACTCGTGTAAACCAGCGTTGGTATCGATATTATCGATATTTGGATCGACCCGCTCACCTCTAGTTTAGTTCAGCGAGCGGAAGGAAGCGTCTTCAGCACAGCACGCACGGTCACAGATAGGCTTCTTCTCCCGTGCCCCACCAGCCAGGTAACATACACATCAAGTAAAATCTACCGTTTGTCCTCTGAACGTTATCTGTTGTATAGGTTTTGTTAGGCAACATAAATTAACACATTTGTTTGTGAAAGAAGAAACGGGAAGTTCCCCATCATCAGTGAAAAATGCCCATCTGCATTCATGTAATGACAACGTAGCCTACAACTCCTCGTATTTTTTGGTCTTTTTACTGTCTTAATTGTAGGCCTATATTGATTTACTAATTGCAAAATATATACGACAAGGCCTGCAGACAGTGGAACAGAAGTTAATTGAAGGATTTAACAATGACTATATAGTGGATATGGATTTTATCAGTTGGTGTGACTTTTTTCCATTGAAAAGTCACATTTAGAGAATGTTACAAATAAGTCAAATTTCATTCAACATATGCGTGTAATTTTTTTTATAATGAAGTGTTCCACTAAAAAGTGCCCCCCCCCCCCCCCGAGCACTTGCCCCCCCAAAACGTCTGTGCACGCCACTGTGCATGACCAATCCTGAGAACAGACAAGTGTAGACCGTCGATAGCGTGCTGTCAGGATGCGAATCGGTTGTCGACCAACGAGTGACAAACCTGTCATTACAAAGTACAAAAAAGTAACCAGATTTGTTCAGTGTCTCAATTTTTTTTTTGCCATTATGAGGCACAACATTTTCAACAACTGTAGCAAAGCCATAATTACTGTGACAAAATGTAAAAGTTGCAAGTCAAGGGGGGTTAAGCAGAAGTGTTTAAAAAGTGTTGGCTAAGAATGGCTAATAGATGATACAAATAGATCTGGATGCATTTGAAGAACCTTACCTAGCCCGTCTCATGCAACCTAAAGAGATGCTGTATACTACACATGTACTCTTAGACTAATGCTGTTGTACAATGTAAAGGTTTTGACATTGACCTGATCTGTTTAAAGTCAGTCAAATTTATTTATATAGCGCTTTCACCACACGTCACAAAGCAGCTTTACAAATCATATGGGTCCAGATCTCTAATGAGCAAGCCAAAGGCGACAATGGCAAGGAAAAAACTCCCTTTTAAGAGATATGGTCTCTGAAGTAGAGACATGCTGATCTCTTGTAGGGCCAGACAGACGGACACAGACTTGCAACATAGGTATAAAATGAAGAACTTAGAAGATGGGCAAAACTGTAGAATGTTAAAATGATTTGGGTGGAGCAACTGGGATACAAGTATCGGTTCAAACTGTTAATGTTGGGATCTCTCGAGCACTCTGCGGAGGTTTGTGTTCATCCCAAATATATATATATTTGTTAAAATAAAAACAAGTTTGCAACCACTGTCTTCAGAGTCTCATCCTTCGCATCAAATGCATCTCCACTGTACGGTCGTGGAACCAGAGGTGGGCATTCCAGGTTCAGAGTGTAAAACTGCTTCCAAGGATTTTACTAGGGATGCACCGAAATGAAAATTCCTAGCCGAAACCGAAAACCGAAAATGAGGAAACCAAGGCCGAAAGCCGAAAACCGAAACACCGAAATACATTATGCCAATTATTAGTAACATTGGATTTATGGCTAACCTCACTAAAATCAAGGCATTGCTATTCAAAGAATAAATCCACTACAAAATTTGATTTGAAAATATTTATTTAGCACTGACATTACAGTAATGCATATTATAAAATAAAATTAGTGGTGGGCCGTTAACGGCGATACCGCTGACAACGGACGACCACTAATTAAATTTAACTCGCTTGCAGACCGTTTTTATCTGAGAGGATAAATATATGTATTTTATACGAGTTAAATTTAATTATAACTGACTGGCCTGAAAGATAAATATAAATTCTCTCAAAAACGTGACATGAGTTGCAACAACATTAAACAGCTCAGGTAAACACACTGAGAAATGTCGTCTGCTCGGCAAAACATAACGGGGCTCAATGTGCTCTATTAGCCTACAAAATCCCTACAACAGAGAACGGCTGATCGTCTAAGGCAACGAGTTCCATAATTTTTGGTGTAAATGTCCTTTGCCTCGGCGCCATCACTGGAAAACTTTTTTGCTAGCTTTATCCAAATAAGCGCGTGCAGGTGGCGATTTTTGCTTGCGTCATCACAGCACATTGTTTCGGCCGTGTTGTTTCGGTGATGAAAGTATTTCGGCCGAAAACCGAAAATGCAAATTTAAGCCATTTCGGCCGAAAATTTTCGGTGGCCGAATTTTCGGTGCATCCCTAGATTTTACTCACGCTTGGATTTTCTAATTAGTGCCAGCCAGGTGAAATTAGTGGAATCAATACAATCCAAGAGGCCCGAGCAAAATCTTGGTGAGGACTTGGTGCAACTGTCCCAGATGCAGAAAAAATGCTTGGAAACTCAGAACAAATACAGCAATACGTTTTGAACCTACTTAGCAGTTGGAGGTACACTCAAATTTACACAGGGGTTTCCAAAGAAGTCAGTTTTGTAACAAATTTATTTTTCCACAAATAAAACAAACATTTCAGGAATATACAAACCCAAAAGCCCTGTTTTTCATATTTTCAATTTGGATCATAACAGTCAAAATACTTAAAAGGCTACATAAGAATCAAACCCTGCTTTCCTCAGCATTGACTGGGTGGTCTAAAAGAGCAATAGAATTCAGTACAAAAAGTGACCATTTTCACAAGAGCAAGATAATCTTCTAGTTAACACGCATCCCTCTACTCCACAGGTTTTTGGTGGCAAAGTCTGTTCCAATTACACCAATCTGTTCAACTCCCACCCAGTTATCTATATTTCCAGTAGAGTAGCAAAAGTGCCATTGAAGAGGTTTCTCAGATTTGAAAGCAGGGCAGGCCCAGAAGGCATGGGGCATTCTTCAATGCAGGGTGCATGCTGACATGAAGGGTTTCCACAGTAGAGAATTTGATATAGGTGGCCCGTGTCTCTCTCATGTGTGCCTTTGCTGCAGCAATTGCCATGATCTGCATTATGTTGAAAAGAGTAGCCTCACTGCAGAATACAAGGACACATTTAGAAGCTGAGACAGCAATGCTTGTGGGCTACATAGAGTGGACACGAGACAGGCTTTAGAATGGAGAGCCACTAAAGAATGTAAAGAAAACATTAAATGATAGAATAAATACTGAGCAATATCACTCTACCTCAAGTCAATAAAAAAAAATCCATCTTTACCTTCCTTTACTCGACCACAAAAATTCAAACACTCAAATTCAGAGGTTTTGTTAAGACTCATAACCATCGTCACATTTATGTGCACCAACACTGAGAAACAAGCAGCATCTCATTTTAGACAGCGTTAATACTGTGGCTTTTATGAGCAGTGTTCAATGCACAATGTTCTAACAAAAGGAAAAACTTGAGGAATAGTCAACTCAAGTACCAAACAAGCAAAAAAAAAAAAAAAAAAAAAAAAAAAAAAACTGCTTTCAGTGTAGACCAGGGGTTGGCAACCTTTGAGACATGGAGTGCCAACTAACATTTCTAGTCAATGCGTGTGCCACTATCAACAAATAAAATTGGAGTGAGGGGGTGTTGCATGTTGCATACGGACAGTCACGCTGTCCACAATCTGCCCTCACTTTATCCTAAATTCCAGCAGTTTTCAAACCTGGAACACAATGCAACATTAATTTGTCAGGTAAGTGTTCCTTCCCCTGTTTTTGAGGGGTGTTTCTTTATACTGCCACATATCGTTTCGGACAACACTGCAAAGAATATGACGCGGAAAGTATAAATGCCTCCACAGTTCGCGCGAGGTGTGCGGAGTCTAGGTGCGCTACAGTCACTCGCAAAAGTATAATCCATAATAAATTATCCAGCCTTGACGCGGCTCAGGGATTATGTCACACGCAGCACCGTGCGGCCGTTAGGGTTATTTAAACAAATTTAAACATGGGTCTGTGGCGGGAGCCGAGTGCAGTGTGTTGAGGAGCGATTTCGATTGGAGGATCGTGCTCTCTGCCTGAGATTTTTTATCATCAATTTTTTTTTTTTTTTTTTTGGCTGATGCTGGTCTAGCATGTTGCGTCCCAGTGATTATGCCTGGGCGTGCCAACGGTTGCCGACCCCTGGTGTAGACAGTCACTGACAAAATTTTAACACATTTTTTCAAACTTAACAGAATGCATTTATGCCAAGCATTAAGGTGAGGCACCAACCTGCCCAAATGGATGTTGGATGCAATACACCAGGCAGCCTCACCCTCGGGCGTAGCTGCTTCCTGAAGAAGTCGGCGAGCCAGGTGGAGGGCAGCCCCTGCCAGATGGGTGGGGAGGTACAGTACACACTGACCCTCCAAAAGAGACAGCTCCAGCAGGTAGCGAGCCATACAGATCACCTGGATGCATAAGGCCTTGGTCAGACACCACAAGTAAGAACCAGTTCACCATGTGCTTAGTACAACGATGATTAGACACTTCAAAATCACAACAAAGAATGAGTAAAGTGAAAATCCCATCTAAATTAACAAGTACAAAAAATAAAAAAAAATTCTAAAGCACTGTCCATTCTTTCCTGCACAAACAGGGTATCTTGGGTTGTGGTCCCAAATTGTTTTGCCACCCTATGACGGTGGGGATTAGGAAGAAACTACCTTATCACTGCAGCGTGCAATGTAGGCAGAGAGGAGCAGGAAGTGAATGGGAGGGCAGTGGGAGAGTTCAAACCGCAACCCACTCAGGACTCTCCGCTCCATCCTCAACAGCTGTTTTTTAGTGTAGGTATGGGCCATCAGGTAACAGAGTTCCGACACCTGACAAATCGACACAAACTCAAAACATTCTTAAATTTTAGGCAAATTGGTCACCACCTGGATGTGTAACAGCAGGCTCTTGGATTATTAAAGAGGAGCACATCTAGTTTAGTATTCTATACGGACACAAGACAGATTTGTCTGATTCCAGCTTACTTGTCTCCACAATTTTGGAATGATTGAAACTATGACAGTGATGAAGTTTAATGTACTTCAGTTCTCACTGTTTCCCCTTTGAAAACCCATGTTCCAAACATCTCCCCTTGTACCTCTGGTAACAGGCATTCCTCTTTCTTAGCAGCCAGGAAAAGGCAGACTACTCCCAGCAATTGTAAGCTTGAAATAGAGACCTCGATCTGGCATAGCGCACGATTCAACAGGTGTACTGCCAAATACAAAGTCTCCTCCGAGAAGCTGAACACCTCCTAAGATGGAAATAAAGCAACTGTAGATTCATCTCTTTACATATTCTCATACGTCTTAATTAGGCAAGTGAGCTACATAAGCCCACCAAGAACTAGCAGACACTTAATTTAAAGAAGATTTAAAGAACTATAGTCCTCACATGAACCTGAATGAGCCAGTCCACCAAGATGGCACGTGTGGTGTCTGTGAAAGGCCTGGGCAGTTCACCATTTGGAAGAGCACCGTTTAACTGACTTCTCTGACAATAAGGGGTAGACGGGTTCTTTTGTGTCAATATCATTTGCAACATTCATTTTTTAGGTTGTAATGTTCAGTTTACTGTTACCATCATATCCGAGAAGACATCCCAAGCATAAGTTCGATCGAACAGAAGTCCAAGCTTGTCCATTGCCACTTCAATCTCTCTTTGCAGAAGGCCAGGTACAAGCTGCCTCAAGGTTGGCAACACCTGCACTCTGTGCAGATGATTCAACACAGCCTCCTCCTTGTAGCCATCAACTACACATTAACACACCAAACAACAAACCAGAAATGTCATGTGTGCAGCCATGAGAGGTGTGTACATGTTAACTTGTTTATAATATGGTCAAGGTTAATACAAAACACTCCTCTAACCAACTGAGAAAACACATGCTATACAAATATACTGTAAATGTATATCACAAAAACCACAGGATAAACTTGCTCCATATTCAAGTGTTGATTGCAGCACAACAGAACTGGTAAAACTGAAGGAATAATCTGGCGTAGGACACCTGAAGGTGTTGACCCCTTCTTCTGAGCATAATCCATGATGCCATCTGCAGATAATGGCAGCCTCTGGATCTGCAAAACGTGTTGTAAATGGAATTTATTAAAAATGGTTCAGTGAAACTATTGTCAGACATTACATTGAACCACACAGGACACCCAAGCTCATTTTTGGGGTTTCACAGCCATTTTTTGGTTGTGACTTTGATTACGTTATCTATGCAGAATCTCACCATTTTAAAATCAGATGAAACCACAAGTCTCATTTTTTAGCACAGGTAGCATAAAAGTGGAGTACTGGAAAAGTTCAGGAGAGAGAGTAGGTCTTCAAGTATTGTAGCTCTGGAACTCTTTACAGCAATTATTTTAAAATTTGTTTCCATCAGAGACCCAGCTTTTCCTCAGTAATTTTCTCTCTAAACTGTTCTAGTTTGATTTCTTTGTTTCTTGAAACGGCAAAACACTGGGTATGTGAAATTTCATGTATATAGCTTAACAAAATGGAAGAGGTAATATACCCATCGCCGTTCATCTTTGTTTTCTGCCTTGTGCTGTTGCCCAGATCGCAAACCCTCTCCCTCGTTATAGGCACGGCGTGCCTTCACAGCGCAGGTGTTGGCCCACGTCCGCAAAGGCACTCTATTTTCTTCAGTCTGCGTAGAATTTTTCTGTCAGTAACGGGAGAACTTGTTTTGCTTTACGTTGCATACAAAATCTCAATTCTTAGACATTCATTTACCCCTTCAACAAAAAACGCACAAACTCTAATTTCGTATGATTAAAACTTCCAGCATTGAACACAGTAACATTACCTTGCATGGGTCCAGCAGCGGCCTGGAATCGCAGAATCCAGTTCGAGCCATCATTCGAACTGGACACGACTTCAACAGGAAACTGCAGCTACCTCTATATGCTACTCTACTAAGCTTATTTAAAAATTCCAGGTCGTCAGAGTCGACTAATTAAGGCCAGTGGCTGACTCATTAAGAATTAAGTGGGTGTGGTCCTCGTACTTAGCAGCACTTCCGTCTTGCAATTATATGTACTATATATACAATCTTTACACTGAACAGAAATCTTCATGCAATAAGTAAAAATAAGAATAATTAAAGAGTAACGCAGATTTTAGATAAAAGCTTTACTTGAATGAGCAGCGTAATATCAAACATGTGTTACGCCCTGTAACCATACATATCCCGCATAAGCCCCCCTCCCCCCAATCATCTTTTAAACAAATCTTTATTAGGCCTATGCATTACACTGCGCAGACATATTTACGATTGTACGTTACATTCAAAACAGGATAGCCGCAAAAATAGTCTAAATTAATTCTCCAGTGGTGTGCCGTATGCTATGCAACTTACTGCATATTTACATGTTTTTGATAATAGCAATTCGGTAGCTATATTGGTGAATCAATTCACCTGAAAATTATGTTTAAAAATGTGGTTTGCTGCTCAGCTTAATTTGATGCACTTTACAACAGTCTGGCTGACGACCACGATGCCTTAACTAAAGATATGTGAGTATGGCTCCACCTTAGTTATTTTGTAAAAAGAATGAAAACAGGACCACACGCGGGCAGATGTGATTTTTTTTTTCTGGAAGAAGTATTTCCTACTTTTTACTTGAGCTGGCAATGTTATAAGGAAGTTCATAAAATTTCTCTGCAGGGAACTACCCTTGCTATATACTTCACATCCCTTTTCAATAAGTCCACCATGTTATACACACATACAAGAGCATACATTTTCTGTTCCATGTATGTGTGTGTATGTACATATGCACACGCATCCAAACCTTATATAAAGCATATGACTGGGAGTCTTCTACTACAAAGAATTGTGGTAGGATGGCAGATGAAGGGGACTTAAATCACTCCCCACCCCCTAACTCACATTCTATTTTTTTATTTTTTTTTATTAGCACACTCATTACAAAGGGTAAAATGGCCTTGTGTAGTAGCACTGCAGAGACAGGGTATTCCTGCAGCCTTTCAGCCAGGCCTTCAGTTGAGTCTACTTCCTTTCTCTATGGCAGGCTACAACAAACAGCTATTAAATAAGACAACGTTCAAAACCTCACACTTGAAAGAAAGAAGAAAAATACTCTTTACATCAATGCCTCCAAAATTGTACAGATGATTGACCAATAATTGATAGTTTCTAGTATACACTAATCCTGCTCATATAGAAGCAAGGTCAGTAGGAGAAGCTGTAGAAACCATCATGGGATGAGAAGTAACATTGGGTTAGCAAAGGCCCACCCATAACCCTAAAGCTCCAGCTCCCCTCCCTTCCCACATCTAGTGTAGAAAGCCCTGCACTCAACGTTTATACAAACTCAAAACAAAGACAATAACATGTCAAAGCACACACCTCATTATTCACGCAGAACCAGTTCACACAAACTCAAAAATCAGATTTAAGATGTTTACATGTAGATGTGAAGCATGTGTATTTTCTCAATCTCTCACAGCATTCACACAAACTCCATTCAATGCATAAGCTTTCCTCCATCAGTATTAGCCCCGCTCATTCAGTCCCTCTCCGGTTGCAGTTAACCAATACTGGCTAGTTCCAGAAGGAGCACTTGGAAAAAATGCATATATGGCTTTTTCATTTAAAAAAATAAACAATCAGAGGGGTAATCTTACTTTTTCTTTCCCCTCCATGTTTTGAACTGGTTAAAAATGTGTGCATACATGAGGTGTTTGTCCAAGGAAAGACTTTTAGCAGAAGTGTATCCTGCTGGCTCTGAAGGTATTAACCATGCAGGTGCCTGCAACTGTACAACTACCACAATGCAGAATGTAGTGTGACTGGAAAGCTGAAGGATAGATCAGAAACAGGATTAGCCCAAGTCTGTGGATGCTGTTCACTGATCCTTCATCCCACCTGCACAAGTTCTGCTAAACCCCATTATCAACAGACTGACATTGCTGATCCAGGTACTTGAGTGTGTTGTGTGATCCGAGTGCGTGGTGCCAGAGGTGTCCAGTTTGCTGGTGGTGGTGGTGGTGGGGGGTGGGTGTGCTTCAATGTCACTCCCGCACACTTGCAGAGTATGAGAATTGGGGAAAGTGTGTGCGAGTGTCTGAATCCTCAGCATCCAAACTGTCATCTGCAGGCAGTACAGAAGAAGAAAAAGGGAACCTTCAATATCCTATTAACATGAACGCTGCCTATCAATTCTCACACAGTTGCTTACACTACTTACACTGGTCAGGAGGTGTGACCGTAATAGTCTGTAGAGTGAATTCCTCATCAAAGTAGCGTGTGTCAGTTTCTGATGTCACTTGAGGTTTAAATGGGGGGATTAGCTGAAAACAAGAGAAACATTTGGGTCAGTGCAGATATTCCACTAACAAATTCAATTCTAACAAAACTAGCATGAGAAATTACTGTAATCCTCTTTCATAGCAGTCACAACTTTGAAAGGAACCATAGTCCACTGACTATTTTATACAATAATGAACCATTGCAGGTTTCAAGATTAGGATTAGGGCTGAACGATTTTGGAAAATAATCTAATTGCAATTTTTTATCTATAAATTGCGATTGCGATTTAAAATCGCGATTTTTTTTCCATTGTTCCACTTCAGGAAACTCTGTTTCAGCATTTTTTATACAGCTCAGATACAGGGTAAAATGTAAAATATTATTATTATATCGTGATTGATTGATCGCCTGTGGTTGACGCCAGAACGAACTACTAACTTTTTAGTCTAAGACGCTCAATGCGCGAGAGTTGGCAACCCTGCAGGTATAGCAACTTGGCTAAAATATGTGCGTGAGGGCATTTGGTAGCGCATATCCAGTGTGTTTAACAAAGCCATGAAGCCGGGCTTGTTCACTAATATTAACGGACATCATGTCTTTCACTATGAACTCCGTTACTGCCCGAGTTATTTCAGCGTGCCGCTTCCAATTATATCCATAAGGAGTTACACTTTCAAACGGTTCGGTCAGTGAACCCTGTCTGCTGGACCGCGGTCAAGCTATCCACGCTTTTGCGATTCATCCGTGCTTTAAATCTTATTGCGCCTATATGCGTGATTTTACGGTATTTCGCTGCTCACCGCATACTAAAGCTGTATAAGCGCAGAGAAACACTTTTGCGTATTTGAAGATGCAGCACTGGTCGTTGGCATTTTAGCCTTACAAATATCATACGAGGCTTTGTGTTGTTTTTTAAATGCTCAAGAAGGTTTGTAGTGTTACCTCGCGTCGTAGCAACAGTAGCAAGACACGTTTTGCAGGGTACCTGACGTTGAGCAGCATCTTTTTAAAAGCCAACGTAATTTCACACAACTGATGTGCTGCCACTCTTTGGTATTAGACTTTCAGTTGTGTCAGCTTCTGTCGAGCCTGAAGCCATTGTGCAACAAGTTAAAGTGCGCTGTGTTAACTTCACTTCTCCACCTCCCTGCCTCCTGCTCGGGTTTGCTCCGTTCGTCCTCGGCTCGGCTCGCTCCCAAGTCACGTGACCAGTTTAAATCGCAGCCTGTGCGATTAGACAATCGCGTTTTTAAAAATCGCGAAATTATCGCAAATGCAATTAATCGTTCAGCCCTAATTAGGATAACCTTCAGTTTCATCACACTTTTATACCGTGTACCTGACCTCTGTATACCCACAGTTGCTGACAATGGCCGGAATTTTTGCTGATTGGCAGGTGTTCAAATACTTATTTACAGCAGTCACACACAATTAAATTATTTAAAAATCATACATGGTGATTTCCGAATTTTTTTTAGATGTCTCTCACAGTTGACACTGCACCCAAGATGAACATTTCAGACCTCTCCATGATTGTTAAGTGGGAGAGTTTGCAAAGTCGCAGGATGTTCAAATACTTATTTTCCTCACTGTACCTAGCAAGACAGGATATATACACTGCCCTGTCTGGGTGCACTACATTGGCTAACGATTTAAATCAAAGCATGGAAAGAAATTAATTTTAATAATACAAACTTCATGGTTGATCAAAACAGTGAAGTTAGCCAAAAGACAAGCAGTAACATGTATGCAATTGCACAATTTAATAATTACGTCCATCTTGCAGTAGTATTGTGTGCTACAGTATGAAAATGAGTCCTCCAACATATATATTTGATGTTCTTTGAACATCTTGATAAATCTTGCACAACCAGGAGGAGCATATTGCCAATTTTGTGTTTTTTAAACCCATGCCTCATTTAGGGTTCAGCAATGAATCATACCACATCATAATGTATTATTACCTATACATAAACACTCAACACATCCTAGATCTGAATGAATGAAATATTCTCATTGAATACTTTGTTCTGTACAAAGTTGAATGTGCTGACAACAAAATCACACAAAAATCATCAATAGAAATCAAATTTATTAACCAATGGAGGCCTGGATTTGGAGCCACACACAAAATTAAAGTGAAAAAACACACTACAGGCTGATCCAACTTTGATGTAATGTCCTTAAAACAAGTCAAATTGAGGCTCAGTATTGTGTGTGGCCTCCACGTGCCTGTATGACCTCCCTACAACGCCTGGGCATGCTCCTGATGAGGTGGCGGATGGTCTCCTGAGGGATCTCCTCCCAGACCTGGACTAAAGCATCCGCCAACTCCTGGACAGTCTGTGGTGCAACGTGACGTTGGTGGATGGAGCGAGACATGACGTCCCAGATGTGTTCAATCGGATTCAGGTCTGGGGAACGGGCGGGCCTGTCCATAGCTTCAATGCCTTCATCTTGCAGGAACTGCTGACACACTCCAGTCACATGAGGTCTAGCATTGTCCTGCATTAGGAGGAACCCAGGGCCAACCGCACCAGCATATGGTCTCACAAGGGGTCTGAGGATCTCATCTAGGTACCTAATGGCAGTCAGGCTACCTCTGGTGAGCACATGGAGGGCTGTGCGGCCCTCCAAAGAAATGCCACCCCACACCATTACTGACCCACATGCTGAAGGATGTTGCAGGCAGCAGATCGCTCTCCACGGCGTCTCCAGACTCTGTCATGTCTGTCACATGTGCTCAGTGTGAACCTGCTTTCATCTGTGAAGAGCACAAGGCGCCAGTGGCGAATTTGCCAATCCTGGTGTTCTCTGGCAAATGTCAAGCGTCCTGCACGGTGTTGGGCTGTGAGCACAACCCCCATCTGTGGACGTCGGGCCCTCATACCATCCTCATGGAGTCGGTTTCTAACCGTTTGTGCAGACACATGCACATTTGTGGCCTGCTGGAGGTCATTTTGCAGGGCTCTGGCAGTGGTCCTCCTGTTCCTTCTTGCACAAAGGTGGAGGTAGCGATCCTGCTGCTGGGTTGTTGCCCTCCTACGACCTCCTCCACGTCTCTTGGTGTACTGGCCTGTCTCCTGGTAGCGCCTCCAGCCTCTGGACACTACGCTGACAGACACAGCAAACCTTCTTGCCACAGCTCGTATTGATGTGCCATCCTGGATGAGCTGCACTACCTGAGCCACTTGTGTGGGTTGTAGTGTCCGTCTCATGCTACCACGAGTGTGAAAGGACCACAAACATTCAAAAGTGACCAAAACATCAGCCAGAAAGCATAGGTACTGAGAAGTGGTCTGTGGTCCCCACCTGCAGAACCACTCCTTTATGTGTCTATTCCATTTGCACAACAGCAGGTGAAATTGATTCATAATCCGTGTTGCTTCCTAACTGAACAGGTTGGTTTCAGAGAAGTGTGGTTGACGGAGTTATATTGTGTTGTTTAAGTGTTCCCTTTATTTTTTTGAGCAGTGTATATATATAATAAATAATAATAATAATAAAAACCTACATTATTAGTGTGACCATGCCATTCAGTCCTACTATATGTAAATTTCTCACATTACCTATAAAATCAAGACTGCAGGTAAACTTTCACATTCTGCCTTGTGTGCATAATAGTCTCTCTATTACACCTGCACGAACTTTTGACAATTCATTCTATTTCTCACCTTTTTCTGTAACACATCTTGCCAGGTGACTGATGCAAAAAACTTGTGAGCCATGACTTCTTTGGCATCCTCCGGACTTCCTCCCAACCTTTTAAATCAAAGACCATTCATAATTATTTTATCTAAAACAATCTAAACACTGAAGTAACATTATGCAGGCCTCATCTAACCTCTGCTTGGGGTCTTTCTTAAGCAGGCCAGCGAGTAAAGACTTTGCCTCGGGTGAGAGGTTTCGGGGAAAACGTATTTCTTCCATCAATATGAGTTCAAACAGGCGCTCATGGTCTTGATTGTAGAAGGGAAGCCGGCCACACATCATTTCATACATCACCACTCCCAGACCCCACCAGTCTACCGCCCGACCATAGTCATTATCTTCTAGGACCTGAGACAGAATTGAAAGACAGAAAGACATAAAAATAAAAAGGTCAGACCCAAGCATAAATACAATACATATGCACAGAAGTCTTCCTTTCACTCAAACTTACTGTCTGTGGGTAACAATTATAAAGTTAACAGCTTTCAGTAGAATGCAGAGCTTTCCAACCAATGTTGTAATGTCAACACTAAATAATCTGCAATTATTTTTATTTTTTTGGAGCAGCTGACCATCCATGCTGCATGATATATTATTCAAAATAAATTTAGGGCACATGATTCAACACTCTACTACCACTGACCACTGTTCATTTCAAAGTTTAATTTTAAATATTCAGAGAATTATTCCTAAATAATATATTTTATAAGTTCATAAAATAAAGATGAAACGAGCATGGAACCATCAACTGTCTTGTTCTCCAAGGCTGCAAGAACCATGGGAACGAGCAAGAAATTGAACCATGACTTTTCAAGGCACTTGAGTGATGCCACACCACTTTTCATTCATTAAAGCAAAGATGGGTTTATTATGTAAATAATTGTTTTAAATCTACTCTATCTAAACAATTGGGGGACTGACCTACAAGCAAAAGATGGCAAGATGGGTTTGGCGGTATGGCAAATGGGGTTAATAAATACTGATATCAATTTTTTGCAAAATATTACCATGATAAATAATATTATACTGCTGCCAGTTTAAAGCCTGTCCTACTAATGACTAAATCCTGAGGAAACCAGAGGGTTCATTAAATGCCAGAGTACAGTTTATTTGCAAAAATAGAATAATAAACATTTAAATGTACACATGCTTTATCAGCATTAACAAAACAACAAAAGTTTACCTGCCTGGTAATTTATTAAAATAATGTAAATAAAACAAAAAACTGTGACTATAACCACAAATTTATTTGTCAGGGCAGATTCCAAAGACAAGGAGTAATTCTTTTGAAGGCTCACCAAAAGAGTGGAGGTTAGAAGATGGGACAGCTAACAGACTGGCTGAGAAGGACCTGAGAGCACAGGCTGGTGTACAGAGGTGCAGAAGAGCAGAGAGATAAGAAGGAGCAAGATTGTTAAGAGCCTTGAAATGTGAGGAGAATTTTGAAATGAAAGCGACATTTAACCAGAAGCCAATGGAGTTTACATAAAATACGTGTGCTGTGCTTAGACAAATTAATGAGTTAATAAATAGGCAGCAGAATTCTGAACTGTTTGAAATTTGTGAAGGAGCTAATACCAGGGATAAGAGAGTCCCAATAATCAAGGCATCTAGAAACTATGGTATGAATAAGAGACTCAGCAGGAGACAGACAGTGATGGTACAATCTTTGCAATGTTGTACAAGTGAAAGAAAAGTTTGTGCATTTTAACATTTGGTTCATTCGCTCTGGTTCAAATCAGTTAATACTTAGACCATTTTCCACTTGGTTTGGTTTCTTTACACAATGACAAAATTCCAAATGCACCAAATGCAAACCATGTGAAAACATTCTCTGCTCACTGGTCAGGCCTGTCTAGGGCAAGAGCAAAAAAGTAAATACAGGAAGAAGGTCTTGTATTCTGTACAAGTGCATATTTCATTCTCCTTCTCCAGTTAGCTGCTACAGTATAGCCAGGATTCAGTTTATGTGGTTGGCTGCATTCCACTATGCAAAGCACACCTAGTTTCACAAATTAACTGCCCCAAAGTTCATTTGGGACTGGACTGAGACCACCTCCTCTCAAGGGTCTTAGTGCAGTTGTTTTGGTCCATTTCAGAATGTGATAGCTGTATTTCATATCTGCCCAAATTAACTGCACCAAGGGTTCACAAACCAAATCTGATTTAACCAGAATAAAAAGAGGAGATGCGAAATTGCTCAGTATTGACATGAGCTTCAAGAGTTAGATCAAGGACGACACACAAATTACAAACCAGACTGAAAGGGGGATGGTTACTTCAATGAAAAGAGTTATTGAACTAGCTTGTCTAAGAGTTTGTCTAGTGGCAGGAAGAGGTAGGTTATTAATGGATTTTATCCTTAAGTAAATATCCTTGAGTGTCATCCATATATAAATGAAAATGCAGTTTAAAGTAATGCATGATATCACAAAATGCAAATATGTAGATAAAGAGCAGGGGTTCAATAATATAAACTTGATCCCATAAGAAAGAAAAAATGGTAGAAGAGACATGACCTGAGAGAAGAAATGGACTTTCCTATCTGTGATGTCAGGACGTAAGCCAGTTAAGAGCAGAATAATCGATACACAGCTCAAAAACCCCAATACTACACCTGAGCTCGTTATATCCTAGCTCTTTTTAATCACTTTACAAAAGGTAAGGCCTGCAAAAGACAACATGACTGTTGTTTAGGTATAGGACACTAGCGTTGCTAAAAGTTGTGGATGGAATAACATGGAACTTCACTCTCAATGTGGTCACAGAAAAGGTTTGTTGCATTTCCCACCTTGCCCTAACCACTGTTAATAAATATTTTTAAATGATGTGTGCGCATTAACAATAGGCATCTTCCTTACTACACATTAATAAATCACACCCTGCAGTTGCACAATCCAAATGAGCGGAGCTGAACACGCTACAGGATCAGCATCTGCAGAGATTATAATGGCTACTAAAAAAACTTCAAACGTAGTTTGAAAAAGATAAAGATGAATAAAACAAAGTAAAGTGCAAGTTATGTCATCAACGTCTTTCATTTCGCACAACAACAACAAACATGGCATACCATTTAAAATGCGTAAGGCAAAAAAATTAAAATAAAAAAAATAAAAATAAAAACAGTTCAGCCGTTTGTCATTTCTGTCGTCTCGTCTCGTCGTGGTGCCTCTCGGCAAGTAGGCCTATAAACATTTTTTTGTTGTTTGCTTTTTAAACCCCGTTACTTCAGCCTTTCCTTATAATTTTTTTTGCTGTTGTGTGGCAATTGTTTTATATTTTCAGGCAGGCACATTTATTTAAAACATTTTTGACATTTTGCACAGTGCCTGTCTGACAGTTTGATATGCGCACTGACGGCTAATGTTCTCTAAAGTTTCATTAAAAAATAAATAAGTAAATAATACATTTTTGTGTGTTTTTTAAGCAATGTAAACTTCAAAATAATTTGTAATCACCAGGAATATAGACAAAAAATGTATACATTTGTATACATAGCTATTTTCTAGTGGTGGGCCGTTATCAGCGTTAATGGCGTTCGATAATGTGATACTCTTATCGGGCGATATAAAAAATATCGCCGTTAATCTATTCTTAAAGTTGGGTTGGGAACTAGGTCAAAATAGGTATGCAAACTATGATGACTTTTACCTTGATAGTTTAGCTCGGGTGTATTCCTAACCAAATTGCACAGTAGGGGGCGAGAACGAGTTTTCAAACCTGTGAATTACAGACTACCACAACAAATAGCATGTGCTTGCATGGATGCAGCCACGAAGCCGCCAGGTTTGCTTCATGGAAAATTCATTTTTAAGAAGTTTCCTAATGGAGACATTGACAAGACTAAAGTTGTTTGCACCTTATGCAATGTGGAATTAGTTTATTGTAGGAGTTCTACCAGTCTGAAGTACCATTTTAACGCAAAGCACCCGTTTGCTAATGCTGCTGACACTGGGTCAAGCACTGATGCAGCCCAGGGGAAGAGTCGCAGCCAAACTACTCTGAGTGCAACCGAGGCAAGGTCAGCGCAGCTCCATCTGACAAGCTGACCAATCACTTCGCTCCGTGGATTGCCCCTAGCTGCCGGCCCATAAGCATGGTTAGAAACCCTATCTCAAAGACTGACTTTTAGTCATTACTTGGGTAGCACGCATATTCTGAATGAGCCATTTTAATCTAGATTTATCTACATGATAACTTAATAACTTAAGTTAACTTAATACATTTTGCCCCAGCACTTTTGAAAGTGTGGGGTCACTTCTTCTGTGCCCTATAAATAAATTTTTTATAAAATAAATTTGATTGTTTTCATTCTTCACTTTGAGGTGCTTTGTTTTGACATGTACAATTAACTTTATTTCTAATAATTTAGTAGTGAAAATTTGCAAAATTATTATCAGTGGTATTGCTTCACTGAAAATAATTCTCTTCTCCGACTAGGGTTACAGAGTCACAAACTGTTTTGGAGTCCCACCTCAGGAGCCAGGTATTCTGGAGTGCCACAAAAAGTCTTCATTGTAGCCTCATTGGTGATGCCTTCCTTGCACAGGCCAAAGTCTGTTATTTTAATATGACCATCTTTGTCCAGCATGAGATTTTCCAGCTGAGGAAACAAAATATAAAAAGGTATCAAATGCAAAAAATACAATTAAGATACATAAAAAAATATATATTAAGTACAAAAAACTCAATATTGATTTAATCCAGCATGCTTATAATGGCTGAAGTGGTTGGACTAGACACAACACTAAAATGAATCTACCTTAAGGTCCCTATAGACAACATCTCGAGAGTGCAGGTATTTCAATGCAGAAACAATCTCAGCTCCGTAGAATCGTGCTCTGTCCTCTGTAAATACACGTTCTCGAGACAAGTGAAAGAATAGCTGTTGGGGAAAGGGGAAAAAAAAGAATAAAGTCTGAGTATTCATAGGTAGAGTATTCACTGTGTACAAAAGATAGGTCAAGGTTAAATACCTCGCCACCATTTGCATACTCCATCACAAAACATAGGCGGTCATGTGTCTGGAAAGCATATTTTAGTGTCTGTGGTCAGAGAGACAGAAAAAAACTCAGTCAAACTTGTGAAATAATTCAAGGTTATTTCCAAACACTGAAGGAAAGTCACTCCCACCGTGAGAAAAGGATGTCTTGTGTTCTGCAGCACTCTACTTTCTGTGACTGTGTGTGCAACCTCATCCTGTAATATACACAAACTCATAAGAAAATGCCATTAAACCATCTACACTTCTATAAGGTATATTTGCAGCACCAACCTTAGCAATGATAACCTCTTTACGCAAGATCTTCATGGCATAGTGCATACCAGTGGCTTTTTCTCTCACAAGAATCACCTTTCCAAATGTTCCTTTTCCCAATAGCTTCAGGTAGTCAAAGTCACTCATCGTCTAAAGACAGACACAAATGTAAAAAAAATAAATACATTTTTTATAATATTTTATACACATACAGTCCCTGGCATATGTTCTGTCGCTTATCCATGTTGTAGAAACAAAAGCTTATAACCTGACTTAATTCATCCATCGGTTTTAGAAATATGATGACTCGTATGAAAACTTAAACTATACAAAATAATAAAGTCTCACTAAAATAACCAATGTGTAAACACATATAATTACTTATATCGAATGATAAAATATCATTCATATAGTGTAAAAATATATTGGAATATTATTTTTGTCCTCAATGTCAAGTGTCAGTGAAAAAGACAAAATGGCTGAAAATATGGACCGGACTTTAACCATAATAAAGTCTACAAACTGATAGCAACACAAGCCAGCGTGTGTCCTTTTATTTAGTAAATTACACAAGAGGGAGGACTTTGTCAAGGAAGCTTGTTCTATGTTCTATTGTTTCTAGGCCTTACAATTAGGACACTGACCACTTTGGTACCAGTCTTGGCTATAGATGCCTCCATGCCCTCCAGACTATTGTCACCAGGGGACCCAAAATTGATGTCCATTGGCTCCTCCTCTTCACGAGACTTCAGGCCATTGGCCACAGCCTGAATAGCACGAATCCACTCTTCCCTGAGAGAACATCAAAACAGATAACGGTTCTATTTGGTGATATTCAGGATGGCAAAATATGAGAAATACTTTTAAAAGGAAAGCAAGTTACTACCATCATTCCAGCTGAGCTTATGCCTAGACCAAACAGCTCGCATACACTGAGTGTAAGATGTTCAACATGGAACTGTTGGCTGACAGTGACAAGTACAACAAATTCATATCAGCTTTTTATGACAAACAGTATGGCTGCTATGTTCCCTCAAATATTTTTGATGATAGTATCACATATTAATGGATTTGACTTGGGAATTTCTGTAAACGGCTCTTGGATTTTGAATTTGTTGCAGATATTGATAAAAGACGAGTCACTGGTGTTCATAGAGGAGTATTAGTAATTTGAATAAATTTATTTCGGAATTTGAATAAATGACATATTGCCATAACTATAACTATTACACTAATGCTGAAGTAAAATATCTACTGTATGGAATTTCTTTATGTTTTAGAAAAGAACAGAACTGTAGTTTGTAGTACAAATAAGCTAAGTTTGCCAAATACTTTATGCATACCCTCTACAAACTCCTTCCAAGACTCAACTTTTATTTCAGCAAATACCTTATCTGTACTCGATCGGGCTCTCGGATACCTCCTAACTGAATATGGAGATCTCCGACATTACAGAAAGCCACCTTTTTCAACTTGATAGTTTCCTTCACCACTGGCATCCACCAGTATGTCAAATTTATTTATAAAGCACGTTTCAGACGGAATGTTGAACAAAGTGCTGTTCAGCAATTAAAAGACAAGACACACATAAAACATACAAATTAGTGGTGGGCCGTTAACGGCGTTAACGGCGGTCGTTAATTTGATAATCTTATCGGGCGATATAAAAATTATCGCCGTTAATCTATTCTTAAAGTTTGGTTGGGAACTGGGTCAAAATGGGTAAGCAAACTATGATGACTTCAACTTGATAGTTTAGCTCGGCTGTATTCCTAACCAAATTGCACAGTAGGGGCGAGAACGAGTTTTCAAACCTGTGAATTACAAATCGTTCGTGTGTTTACATGAATGCAGCCACGAAGTCGCCAGGTTTGCTTCATGGAAAATTCATGTTTAGGAACGTAAAGTGTTACCGGAGCGGAGCTCGGAGCGGTCATTTTCTGCATGGTCCTAGCGCTAGATTCGTCGCTATTTAAATATTTCTTTTTAACCGTTAAAACTGCAGAGGACCAAAACGGGCTTTTGAAAAAGTCCCCCCCCAAATTACGTCCGTGAGGTTAAATGTACTAATGTGACGTTCAGGCGCAGCCAAGGAGGAGACACAGAATCCTCGGGTTGCGGAGCAAACGTAACTTTTAATCCAAACACGTATTGCGCAACAGCGCAGAAGAACATCAAACACATACGTAGAACGTGTAGACTTAGACAATGACGAGCACAGGACACTGCGCGAGCGCACATTAAATAGACAAACCACATTAGCCCCATGTGATTACGAGAAGATTCACAGGTGAGACAGATTATCACATGACATAGCCATAACCACGGATATCCACAGACGCAGACGATGCACGTAGACTACGTAAACACACGCCCAAAAGGGAGGGGCCGGGGTCCTCAAAGTGACAACTAAATGTTGGCTTACATTTCAAATATCATGTTTAGCTGAATAAACATGTTATCAACCCCTTTTAATGTACAGTATAGGCTTACAAATTCATGTTTAACTGAATAAACCGTTGAACACAAGTAGCATACATTTTATTGAACATGTTTTTCTTCAAATATCAAAGTAGAACAGCTTTCTCAAGCAGTCATTGATGCATTTTGGAGACAGGAGATGAGCCCCTGGTCTAATGCACCCTCTGTATTAAGAAACCCTATCTCAAAAACTGACTCCCTCTTTTATTAAAAAGCCAAAGAAAAAAAAAAAAGATTTAAGCCGGGATTTAAAAACCAACAATGTAGGGGCACTTCTAATGTGTAATGGCAATTGATTCCATAATTTGGGAGCTAAAACTGCAAAGGCACGATCGCCCCTGTGCTTCAGTCTATATTTAGGGACCACCCGAAGAAGCTGATCAACAGATCTGAGTGACCTAGATGGAATATACGACTGCAAAAGCTCAGAGAAGTAAGTAGGAGCTAAACCATTCAATGACTAGACAAAAAGCAAGATCTTAAACTCAATTCTAAAATGGACAGGAAGCAAATGAAGAGAAGCTTATATAGATGAAATATGTTCTCGTTTTCGTGTTTTTAATAAAAGCTGAGCAGCAGCATTTTGAACCAACTGTAGCCGTGAGATAGCAACCTGGCCAACACCAGCATAAAGCCCATTACAGTAATCAAGTCTGGATTAAATAAACACATGCTTTGCAAACTAGGGAGTTTTTCCTTGCCACTGTCGCCTTTGGCTTGCTCACTGGGGGCTAGGACTCGGCACTTGTAAAGCTGCTTTGTGACAACTGTTGTAAAAAGCGCTATATAAATAAAATTTGATTTGATTTGATTTGATGCATAACCTCAAACTCCTGGAAAGATAAAAATGGTTTAACCTTAGTTAAAAGACTCAGTTGAAAAAAAACTGGATTTGATAACAGAATTAATCTGTTTATACAATTTAAAATGACTATCCATCATCAGGCCAAGATTTTTAACATAGGGTCTTACATAGATGTCCAAAAAACCCAGGTCATTATAAGGGGACTGAGTGACACTACTGGGTCTAAAAATCAATATTTCAGTTTTATTTTCATTGAAATGTAAAAAATTTTAAGCCATCCAAGCTTTGATGTCTTCAAGACAATCTAGTTTTAAGGAATCTGGTTCTCCTTGTCGTAACGGCAAATACATTTGGGTATCGTCTGCATACATATGAAAAGAGATACCATATTTCCTAAGAATAGATCCTAATGGAAGCATATACAATGAAAATAAAACTGGTCCAAGAATGGAACCCTGGGGAACCCCACATGTAAGACGTGCTGAGGAGGATACAAAATCACCAAGGCTGACAGAAAAACGTCTGTCAGACAGTTAAGATTTAAACCATTCTAAAGCAGTGCCTTGTATACAAACACGTCGCTCCAATCAAGACAAAAGAATACCATGATCCAAGGTGTCAAAAGCAGCTGTAAGATCCAAAAGCATAAGAATAGCCCATTCCCCAGAGTCAGTAATTAATAAAAGATCATTAAAAACTCTTAATAGTGCAGATGCAGTACAATGAAGAGGTTTAATACCAGATTGAAACATCTCTAGGATGCCATTTTTATCCAAGAAATCTTGCAGCTACAAAAATACAACTTTCTCCAATACTTTTGACAGAAACGGGAGCCTAGAGATTGGTCTGAAATTTGAGAGCACAGAGTGATCTAAAGTTGACTTTTTAATTAAGGGTTGCACCACTGCAATTCAGATGGCATGATTGCTGAGGCAAGACTGCTGTTCACAACTGCATGGATGTTTGGCCCAATAATGTCAAAAATATCTTTAAAAAGTGAGGAAGAACGACATCTGTAGGAGAAGCTGAAGGTTTTAAGTGAATAATAATTTCATTTAAATAAGAAAGGGAAACAGACTCAAACTGGTTAAAAACAGCAGAGCAAGTAACCATAATGAATGGATCATAAGAAGGAAATATAACAGAAGATCTAATATCAGAGGTGGGGACTCGAGTCACATGACTTGGACTCGAGTCAGACTCGAGTCATTAATATTAAGACTTTTGACTTGACTTGAAAAAATATTCAGAGACTTAGACTTGACTTGGACTTTTACACCAATAACTTGGGACTTGAATTGGACTTGAACCTGTTTACTTGCAAAGACTTGATTTTTTTTACCCCAAATCTAAATTTTAAAACGCATATTAATATTTATAAAGTGCGCCCCATTAATTTCATTTCCGTCCTTCTGACGCAGACCGGTGCTCTGCTTTTCCACACTCTGTACGTGTGTGTGTGTGTGTGTGTGTGCATGAGCTGCAGCACAACCAATCAAATGGGGGAGGTCAGCGAACGTGAATTGCTACCGGGCGGGGTGTAAAATGGACACAAATTAAGTATTATATCACGATCGATCGCCAGTGGTTGGTGCCAGAGCGAACTAGTAACTCATTGAATCATAGATAAGGATCAGAGGTAAATAAACTAGATTTTTTTTTTTTTCGGCGTGAGAAATCGGATGTGTGGCGTGAGAGCTTGTGAAGACGGTCAAATGCGTGTGTCTCACGCTCAATGCGTGAGAGTTGGCAACCCTGGGTTCTGTATCTGAACTCAGGGAAGAGAGCCTCTCTCTGTCACCATCATATCCAGTTCTATCTCAGCATGGATTGTGTATTTGAAGACATCTACGTCGAGAAAAAAATATATTGACAAAAGTGGAGCGAGTTTTCAGCTATGGGGACATCATTCTACGGCCTCATCGTGCACAAATGACATACAGACTTTTGGCCAGTTTGGTCTTTTGCAAATGCAATGCAGAATAGTTTACTGAAATGTCTAAAGTTGCATTCCTGATTCCTGTTAATTGTTCAGTTCTTATATTTGTTTGTCTTGTGTCACTCACACATGGACACACATGTTCTCCAAGAAACCAGATAAGAGAAGAGAGGGAAAAATGTATTGTACTGTGAAAATATCAGCACTTTTTATTTGAACATGGAGTTCTACTTATGACTTTTTCACAGAATATTTTTTTCTGGAAAATTGTAGTTTAAAGTATGAATATTTTTGCAGCTAATTTTAACAAATTGAACTGTGCAATAAAGAGGTGTAATTTAATTTTTTTTTTATACTTCGTGTTTTCAGTTGCACATGTTTTATCAAGATTTGAGGAGAATACAGATTTAAAAAAGAACACATGTCTATTATTTACATTTAAAATATACCTGCAACATTGGTAAAAAAAAAAAAAAAAAAAAAGACTCGAAAGGACTTGAAATTCCAAGTTTCAGACTTGGGACTTGACTTGACGGTTGCCTGTCTTGACTCGAGACTTGACTTGACTTGACTGTCTTTGCTTGAGACTTGACTCGGGACTTGAGGATAAAGACTTGGACTTACTTGAGACTTGCAAAACACTGACTTGGTCCCACACCTGTCTAATATTATTAACTTTATCTATAAAAACAGTTCTCCAAGGAAACATCAAGGTAATGAGATCTAGGGGCATTAAGAACAGCATTAATGGTATTAAAAAGAACTTGAGGCTTGTGACTATTATTTGCTACCAAAGCCAAAAAAAATTTCACCTTTTCAGCTTTTACAACTGTCTGATATTTCTTCCAGCTGTTCTTTAAAATCTCAAATGACACCTGCAACCTGTCTTTCTTCCACGAGTAGCATAATTTATCCAGGGTTCAGATTTCTGTTTAAAATGCATAGTTCTAACTGGAGCTACTTTGTCCAAAATAGTTTGACATGAGGAATAGAACAGAGAGGTCAGCTCCTGCGTATTTAAACCTAAATTTGATCCCAAACTTGTCTGCACATCATTAAAAGCAGCAGAAAACTGCACAGCAGTAGTAGGATTGACAACACGACGGCAACGACCCGGAGTGCAGGGTTTGGTTACATTGGAAAGGGACATTTCAAATAAGATAGGCATATGGTCAGAAAATATAGCATCACATATCTCAATATTAAAAACCGACAGACCATATGATAAAACAAGATCTAAAGTGTGTCCTTGCAATTGCGTGGAGCCAGCCACTGACTGTACAAAATTAAAAGAATCAATAATATTTAAAAACTCTGACCAGCGGCTTAGTGGGACAACAAACATGAATATTAAAGTCTCCAAGAATTAAAACACGGTCATATTTTGGCACAATTCCAGCCAGAAATTCTGAGAAGTCATTGATAAATTCCTTATTATATTTAGGTGGTCGATAGATCACTGCACATAATACTGGACAAGATCTGCCCAACTCAAACATGTTTAATTCAAAACTGGAGTAGATTTCTGCCGACAGCTAAAAGTTTCTTTAAAAACGGCTGCTACTCCACCTCCACGTCCAGTCATCCTTGGGGAATTTAAGTACGTACAGCCTGCTGGTACAAGTTCTGAAAAAGCACTAAAATCTCCAGCATTTACCCAAGTTTCAGTGACACATAGTAAATCCAACCGATACAAAGTGAAAAAATCCTTTAAAATGAAGGTCTTATTAGCCACAGATCTAGCGTTAACCAAGGCTACCTTAATAGAAGCAGGGCCGTTTGCCATCCGAGGTGCTCGATTTAGCAACCGCAGGTTTTGCAGGTTCACCCCTCTTCCTCGAATACGGGGAGAGCGAACAACGGGTATTTGGTTGCCAGATCCAACAACAGGTACTAAACAGGAGTATCCAGGACTCGAAGAGTACCAGAGAGCACGAGAGGGGCGATCTGATGCATATTCCGCCAAAATACAGCTAACATTTGATTCAGAAGATACTAAGCCAGCTTTTACTCTTAATAACAAGTCCACCGCCTTTCCCGCGGCATCTATGACATTTCCTCCGAAGCGACAGGCCCGGTGTGCAGCACAGGTGAGCAGGTATTCCCGACATAGGTGGTGGAACAGAATATTTCTTCCCATCAGGGTTGTAACTAGTCAGATTTTCGGCCGCCGACCGAAGATCAAGGAGTGCTTGTTGATCATAGACCAGAACAGAGATTCCATTTTTAATGGCAACAAACAGAAACAAAGCAAACACAAACCAAACTAACAGTGGCAGACGGCACGCCACACACACACTGGCACCATCTTGAACACTGTAGCACAGAACAATATCAGTATGCTCTAAGATTACCAGCATGACAGGTTACCTAAGCTCCTGGCCAAAGCTTCCTGCTGCATGTTTGTTTGAAAGATGACTTCAACTAGGTTGAAATCCTCAAATAGCAATCCATAAGGCTCTCCAGGGCTTACCAGGTCTATGGCTGAAGCACCTTTTGATGAATACAGCTGACCACCAAATTTTGATCATTAGACAGCTCCGCCCATCTCTTTGTGAGAGTGTCCAAAACACACAGGGCTTCCTGTCATCTGATAGGACAACAAAACTGACCATTCACCTTCTACACAAGTCCCATATAACTTTAAGAGCATCTCTGCATTCTAACAAAGTGTTTGTTATTGACATTCCATGACTCGCACATAAGTCTAATACATTTTCCCCACTCAAGTTGAGAACAGCGAGATGATTGTTCCTAGTCACAACCCTCCAGATATTTCGGTTGTTCCCAACATGGGCACTTAGCAGGAATATGGAGGCAGTAAGAAAAATTCTCAAGCACCTGCCTTGCCTTCTCAGGCTTTTTTTTTTGTTTGTTTTACTGCTAATAATGCCAATGATATGATGTTCTACATTCTCAGAGAGACCATCCAATCCACACATCCCACCACACTGGCATACTCAGTTACATAAGCACCTTCCACCTGCTATCATTTTAAAAACTCGTGAAGTTATCTATATAAAGCATATGGGGCAGCTAACACAAGCAACAAAGGTCCTAAAGGATGTCATGACAGACAAAATCAAGCAAAGATTCTGATATCGAGAACTTTATAGCTTTGCAGTTATGCTCCTGTTTGCATTTACAATAATTGTCATGTCTGGTTTACCTGCATCATGGTTCTTAAAAACGTATCACTTTATCCACTTTAACCCTTGGAGGCTGCATCTGAATTTGTTTTTATAAATATGTCTATGCAGACATCGTAGCAACATAGTTCAAAACATTTATGAAAGTGAAGTCCGGCCCTTTACATTTTGTCCATAGTAGGAGTTATTTTTTTTTATAGCATTTGGCAGACGCCCTTATCCAGAGCGACTTACATTTTAATCTAATTTTTATAGAAGTGAGCAATTGAGGGTTAAGGGCCTTGCTCAGGGGCACCTCAGTGATGGCCTCAGGTCTGGGAATCGAACCCACGACCCTCCGGTCACAAGACCAGTTCCCTAACCGCCAGGCCATGACTGCCCTAATGAACCAATGAATAGAGGTTTGTTTTAAATCATGCCTACATTTGATTTGTACATTCATGTGTCACTAAGATTTACACCTGCCACTCCCCTCATGTCATTGGGAGACCAATGGAGGATGGGTTCCCTTGTGAGTCTTGGTCCTCCTGAGGTTTCTTTCTAATCCCCACCATCATAGCCACTGTCGCCTTTGGCTTGCTCTTTAGGGATCTGGACCCATACGATTGTAAAGCTGCTTTGTGATATGTGTTGTAAAAAGCGCTATATAAATAAATTTGACACTGCCATTAACATTGAATCGGACCAAGAAATTCATTATGCACCCTTCTCCTTATTGATTCAAACTTATGGACCATGTCTGTGAAGCACACAGCTTGCCCATCGTAGTCACTCTTATCCCATTTCCACCTACAAGGAAGCGCGACCATTCCGGTTCACGCACCTAAATTTTAACAGTTCAGTTTCCACAAAACAAAATAAAGTTCTTCAGCACAAACCCTGACAATATGTGACTTTCACATTGCAAAGCAAAGAGTTATCACACAGCAGAGCTGGACACACTAATTGTAATTTGCCAGCGCATGTTGTGGTCAATGGTGTGATGGGACACTGAAATCAGCTACAGCAATGCTGGAAGCTGACCCTGCATCTCTGTCCATATCAACCATTAATGATGCTAGGTTGATTATGTTATCCTACATGTAAAATTAATATATTTCAAGTACTATTTAATACCGTCACATTAACATCACTTATTATCTCTTACTATTTTTATCTGCCTTCTCATCACCAATAGCTCATTCATGTTTGCTCTTCAAATATTGCCGCAAGCAGCAATTGCGGTTCACACATGAATAGGCATTTTGGCCTCAATAGGCAAAAAGAGGCCCAAAGGGTACAAGTGAATTTTTTTTTGTGCAAAAAAAAAAAGATTCAGTTGAGGCACTTGAGGCCCAAAAGATCAAAAGAAATTGACCACAATAATTTATTTGTATGGTGTAGGACCTCCTTTTGCACCAATACAGTATCAATTTGTCTTGGGAATGACATATACAAGTCCTGCAGAATGGTCAGAGGGATTTTAAGTCATTCTTCTTGCAGAATAGTGGCCAGGGGACTCATGTACAAAGACTTTGGATTTCTTACTGAAACCTGGCGTATGGACAAATCCAGAAAATGGCGTAAGCAAAAAAAAAAAAAAAAAAACCCCGGATGCATCAAACCGCGCTTACATCAGAATCCACGCACATTTCTATTGCACATTCCAATCAACGTGGAATAGTGCTGTTTGCAAGTATGTACGAATCATGGGTTGATCCAGGCCACCATGCAAATACCAGGCCACCGTGCCACTACATCACAGATTATTTGCACGTTTATGGAATGAAGGTGCTTTCTATTCACATAAGCTAATTCCTCCTCAGATGGTGCCTTTATGGAAATGTGTGCGCAGTCGATCGCTCCGATTACAATAGAGAAACCGGCTATCGCTGCAAATTGCGCTTTAATGTTTGCCTGGTCAACCGTGTCATATAGGAACTTTATATACCTAGCTGACATGCAGATGATCCCATCCAAAACAGCTGGCATGGCACGGCTCAAAGATGACTGGGATATCCCCGACCAGTCTGCCAGTTCTCTTTGAAACGAGCCAGTTGCCAGGAAGCCGAGCATTGTCAGCACCTGTAAAGGAACTGTCAATGCACAACTCCTCAGCATTTCTCTCT
This sequence comes from Brachyhypopomus gauderio, assembly GCF_052324685.1. Taxonomy (NCBI): domain Eukaryota; kingdom Metazoa; phylum Chordata; class Actinopteri; order Gymnotiformes; family Hypopomidae; genus Brachyhypopomus; species Brachyhypopomus gauderio. The sequence goes on from NC_135212.1 coordinate 15,790,280, forward strand.
CCAAAACTGGACCGAACTCAGCACAGAGTTCCAAGTGGACAGCTCTTGGAAATCTGAAAAGGTTTATAAGCCAGTCATCATCGGTGTTGGGAACGTTACTTTAAAAAAGTAATTAGTTATAGTTACTCACTACTTGTTCAAAAAAGTAACTGAGTTAGTAACTGAATTACTCTATAATAAAAGTAACTCGTTACCAGGGAAAGTAAGGATCCGTAAACGAGGGAGAAGCAGTAAACGTTACATTATTTTTATAGTCTTTTCAAAGGCTTATATATTATATTATATTACATGATATAATATTACATTACTATATTTACTATATTAAACTTTGAAAGGTTTAAACGTTAGCTGTAAATGTTGTTGCCGGTGTTCTGTTGAGTTGTGCTTTGCATCGAGTTGTGCTAGTTTGCAGTTTTGCGCATGCGCAGACCCACAGGCTTGTCATTTGTTTCCACGCTATGCTCCCTTTCTGTCGAGTTTACGTTCAGGTGATAATTTCTCATCTTTTTTTATTATGTTTTTGTTAGCAAACACGTGCATGGGTCTATACTGGAAGCACCGGGACGCCAGGAGAGAATCCAGCGCATGTTTATGTTCACGTTTCTTTGTGCGGTTCTCGCTCCACATTCTGGGGCTTTTGGACTTTGTGTGGGAAAACTGTGGGCACTGCATTGTGTTTTAGTCTACGTTTAAAACCAACAGCATCCGTCAACTCTCTCACCAGTTGGGCTCTACTGAATGACTCAAACGCATCGGGACTGAAGTAATGAGAGCAGAGCCGCGGGTCTTTTGGTAGCTGTGTTCGTCCACACGCTGCTTCCCAAAATTCTCTCCTCTTTTTATCTTTGGGAAAACTGTGAAGACTAATATCAGTCTTCCCACTGCCTTTCGACTGGAAATAACATCCAACGGCAACACAGTGTGGCATGGTTTTCTTTAAGATAGCTTAGCTAACTAACATTAACTCCTTTCAACCGCAGTCAAGTTTAGCGCGCTGCAACCATTTGACGTCATCTACCCAGCAGGCATTGCGCGTCAGAAAACATGGCTGCGCCCATATGTCAAATATTTCGAATAAAAGCGTTGATTTGTAAATAAATCTGCTGCTTTTGTGATTTTTTTTACAACATGTCTTAATAATTTAGATTAATTACAGCATATTAAGGCTTACAAGTGTTACCAGCCAGGGTTCCCTTTAAGTTAAACATGTGTTACACCGAGAACTGTGACCTATCGAGATCTGTTACTCCTCACTAGCCTGGGCAGCGGTCCGCTCGGATTACTGTTAGTATATCAATATATAATAACGCACCGCTTTTAATGACCAGTAACGTCAACAGTGTTGTAACGACAGGAAAAGTAATAAATTATATTATCCCGTTACTGACAAAATGACGCCATTACCCAACGTCGTTATTTTTAACGGCGTTATTCACAACACTGGTCATCATCATGGGCCAAAAAATCATAATGGTCATGGAAAACGTGCTCTCTGCGAATTCGGCCATTAGCAATATCTTCCCGTAATGCCAATGCTGCCATCTCCCAAGAACTCCAGCGCAACATTTCATGCATCTTTATATAATCCTGGCCAGGGCTAATCGACTTTTACTTTCTGAACCAGGAATTTCCACCTCTGGAGCTCTTGATACATCACAAAGACTTGCAATCTTGGTCACAACTGTGTAGTAGTAGGAGTAGTAGGCAAAAGTAGGTTTAGCATATTATGCAAATTAGCAAGGCAGAGTTTAGGGCTCCAAGAGACTTTTTGTTTGGCTTGAGCCAAGGAATCCACCAGAAGTGGAATTTCATTTCTAGGACCTATGGTGTGGGAGATATGGACCAAAGCACAAAATGGTGTGCTATAGCACCACCATTAGGCCAATGTGGGTCCCTGTCTATATTTCCCTCATTGGTGTTTCTGGGCCTTACGGCCTAGGCTGCAGTATGCGTTTTACAACCTGAATTATAAGAAAGATAGGAGCACTTGGCGATTACAGGATCTAAGCACGTAGGCATGGGCAACCACTGGCACGATGGCACACAAAGGTATATGAACGGAATCCATGAATAACATACTTGCTCAAAAAATAGAAGCTAAATGTCAGTTGGTGCTAGAGGTGAAACGATTCTTCGAGTAACTCGAATAATTCGATTACAAAAAATACTCGAGGCAAATTCTTTGCCTCGAGGCTTCGTTTAATTTATGTCACCATCTATTTTAAATGTTTAAAATCCCGCTTTGTACTACTACGCAGCTCCGGTATCATTGTTTTACACTGACTGTTATAACTGACGCACAGGTTTAAGGCAGCGTGATTTGTTTTGATGGAAATGGCGGAAAACGAAGATAGCGGTGTCCGTAAAAGGGCAAAAATGTCAAAAGTGTGGGACCATTTTTCGCTGCGCAAGGTGGACAACGTAGTGCAGTGTATTTACTGTAAAACGGATCTGGCCTACCCAGGGCATAATTTGAGCCGGATCCTGGCGGAACAAATAGTTATTGAACAAATAATTCTATAAAATACATTTTTTAAACACAAGATCCACATTCAGGCTTCCTAAATCACATAAGAGCTCTCCCTTTTAGCGATGCCTTTCTGCGTCTCCATAAAGCTAAAAGCTAGTTATACTTTCGCGAGTGACCGTAGCGTGCAACTCCGCGAACGGCGGAAGCGTTCATACTTGACGTGTCACAATTCTGTGCAGTGTTGTCCGTAACGATATGTGGTAGTATAAAGAAACACCCCTCAAAAAAAGGAATGAACATTTACCTGATGAATTTTAATGTTGCATTGTGTTTCAGGTTTGAAAAGTGCTGGAATTTAGGCTTAAAATGCACTTCTGCACTTAAAACACTTATAAAACACACGTAAATCATTTAAAAGTAATTTATATAAACGGATTGGCTTGTTATTTTGACATTTGTGCGCCTAAGCGTTGCGTTTTGTGTGCGATCCGGTGACATTGTTGGCCTCAGTGACCCCTTGTCTCATGCCGCTGTTTGCGTTCCGGCATCGTTTGATTTACAAATTAAGCACTGGGCCTACCATAACAGTACTTCCTCAATGCTTCAGCACCTAAACTGAAAGCATCCACACGTGAACTGCGCTTCTCCAAGCGGAATAACAGCCAATTGCTTGCTCATTTTAAGAGAACTTTCATGTTGCATTACACACTATCAATATTATTGTGTTAAAAACACAAGTGTGATTTTATCCGATTAATCGATGAAAAAATCGACAGAATACTCGATTAAAAAAATATTCGATAGTTGCAGCCCTAGTTGGTGCATGTGCTTGTTAGTCACTGAGGTATGGGTAGGTATGGCTATGGCAGTGTCAATGTGAAAGCTATAGGAAGGCCTGGGTTTGTGTGTGTGCATGTGCATTACAGGGAGAGATCGAGGGACACAGAGAGCATGGGTTGTTAAGTGTCAGAGGTATGTGGGTGTGTGTGGCAAAATGAATGGGGGGCTGTTTGTCTGTGTGACCTCCATCACTCCCTGTATTGCTTAGTAGGGAAAATTAAAATATTCACTGTAAAGCCATTTAGACACGGAGTTGGCTCAAACTCAGCAGACATTATCACAATGTTCATGGGAATACATCTTTCAATTTTCATATCAATCAGACACTACGAGAGAGTTGAAATATGAAATATATAAGTCATGAAGAGGTTGTAGCAGTATCAGTTGTCACAGGCAACTCACATGTCTGACTGTTTGTATGTAGTGTATGTATTAATGTAGTGTATGGGCAGAGACCCTGAGTTGTTAAGTGTTAGAAGGATGAAGGAATGTGGCGGGAGTGGATGAGGGGGGCAGTCTGGGTGTGTGATTTGCAGACTAAACATTGGCCAATTGACATGAAACATGAACACTATGCTTATTTTAGGACTCTGCGTCACGCTGTGCAGTTTCAAAACATTTGTCCAACAGGTGGCGCTATTAGTGAAAATCATACGTAACTCCTCCAGATTTCCGCTTAGGAACATGCAACTTGATTCTTTTGATTCCTTGCAGTAGACCTGACAACTTTGCAATTACAAATCCTATTAAAAAATTTATAGTTTTGTCACATGCATCAATTGAATAAAAATCTCTTTTCAAACTAGTCCTAGGAATTTGATCCAATCATGTCAATATTGGTATTGCCATAAACTACAGACTCTGTAGTAGGGCTGAACGATTAATTGCATTTGCGATAATTTCGCGATTTTTTAAAACGCGATTGTCTAATCGCACAGGCTGCGATTTAAACTGGTCACGTGACTTGGGAGCGAGCCGAGCCGAGGACGAACGGAGCAAACCCGAGCAGGAGGCAGGGAGGTGGAGAAGTGAAGTTAACACAGCGCACTTTAACTTGTTACACAATGGCTTCAGGCTCGACAGAAGCTGACACAACTGAAAGTCTAATACCAAAGAGGGGCAGCACATCAGTTGTGTGAAATTACGTTGGCTTTTAAAAAGATGCTGCTCAACGTCAGGTACCCTGCAAAACGACGCGAGGTAATACTACAAACCTTCTTGAGCATTTAAAAAACACCACAAAGCCTCGTATGATATTTGTAAGGCTAAAATGCCAACGACCAGTGCTGCATCTTCAAATACGCAAAAGTGTTTCTCTGCGCTTATACAGCTTTAGTATGCGGTGAGCAGCGAAATACCGTAAAATCACGCATATAGGCGCAATAAGATTTAAAGCACGGATGAATCGCAAAAGCGTGGATAGCTTGACTGCGGTCCAGCAGACAGGGTTCACTGACCGAACCGTTTGAAAGTGTAACTCCTTATGGATATAATTGGAAGCGGCACGCTGAAATAACTCGGGCAGTAACGGAGTTCATAGTGAAAGACATGATGTCCGTTAATATTAGTGAACAAGCCCGGCTTCATGGCTTTGTTAAACACACTGGATATGCGCTACCAAATGCCCTCACGCACATATTTTAGCCAAGTTGCTATACCTGCAGGGTTGCCAACTCTCACGCATTGAGCGTCTTGGACTAAAAAGTTAGTAGTTCGTTCTGGCGTCAACCACAGGCGATCAATCAATCACGATATAATAATAATACTTAAATTAAATCCATTTTACACCCCCCCCCCCCGCAACCCTGTATCTGAGCTGTATAAAAAAATGCCAAAACAGAGTTTCCTGAAGTGGAACAATGGGAAAAAAAATCGCGATTTTAAATCGCAATCGCAATTTATAGATAAAAAATTGCAATTAGATTATTTTCCAAAATCGTTCAGCCCTACTCTGTAGGTAAAGACTTCTAAAAACAAAAAAAAACATCTGAATTTCTGACATACCACACTGGTCTTCTTTCACATCAATCATTGTGGCCCTGCCATGCATGACCTACATTGCCATAACTCATGAACCACAGAAGTGATCAAATCGTAATTTGAACGCCTATTATAAATTGAGGTTCCTGTGCTGTGTGCCAAGTTTAGTGCAAATTGACCTTTCGGGGGGCTACAGTACACAAAAACGTAATTGACATTAAATATACATTTTCATGCATGCTGATCAAAGGTAAAATGTTTCCTCAAAAGAGCTAGAGTTCAACCTGTCATCGCGTCATCTCCATTAGCTTAACATGTTTAGCAAGGTGCTCCCAATTACAAACAATGCAGAATTCTACAACGCACGTAGACATAGGCAGTTCAAATCCCACATCGAAAAGTATTCCTACATAAGATATATCTCAGTCAATAACTCAGTTATTATTTTGACCAAAGACAACAAATGTATACCAAATTACATTCTGACAAATATAAAACAAAGCTGTCAAACTTGGCCTTGAAATATGAATTCTAGAGACAACCATACATTGACATTAAATCATAAAAACTCCTGTTATGCAGAATACAGTAATGGGTCTTGTCTGGTTCAGATCAATGAGCTAAATAACTTTGTAATTACATCTCATAACAAAACATACACTGCCTGACCAGGAATGAACCTTTTAATTCACCTAATAATGAGAAGACAAATCTGAGCAAAAACAATACGTGTGAACCCTAATAAGAAAAATCTAAGCAAAAACAATAGGTTTCCCCACACTTCATGTGTGAACCCTAATAATAAATGAATAAATGTTCACATGTAATCTATTCACTCTGCCTCCTTGTTAAAACTGTTTAGTTTTGTTGTGTGCTGTACTACACCCGATGTTTATGACATCCTTGGTCCCAGCAAAAACTGGTGCATACTCGAGCTGGTTCTATGATAGCACAAAGGTTCTTAGAAGTACAATCCGGAACAGTGCGCAAAATGAAATGGAGCCTATTACTTGTTGGTGGAAAAGGGCTATCTTCAAACAATATGCCCATAACCTAATATATATATTAGTGGTGGGCCGTTATCGGCGTTCGATAATGTGATACTCTTATCGGGCGATATAAAAAATATCGCCGTTAATCTATTCTTAAAGTTGGGTTGGGAACTAGGACAAAATAGGTAAGCAAATTGATGACATTCACCTTGATAGTTTAGCTCTGTTGTATTCTTAACCAAATTGCACAGTAGGGGGCGAGAACGAGTTTTCAAACCTGTGAATTACCACCCACAACAAATCACACGTGTGCTTACATGGATGCCGCCACGAAGCCGCCAGGTTTGCTTCATGGAAAATTAATTTTTAAGAAGCTTCCTAATGGAGACATTGACAAGACTAAAGTTGTTTGCACCTTATGCGAAGCGGAATTAGTTTATTGTAGGAGTTCTACCAGTCTGAAGTACCATTTTAACGCAAAGCACCCGTTTGCTAATGCTGCTGACGCTGGGTCAAGCACTGATGCAGCCCAGGGGAAGAGTCGCCGCCGCTGAAAACAGGTTAAATGTACTAAATGTTGGCTTACATTTCAAATCTCATGTTTAGCTGAATAAACATGTTATCAACTCCTTTTAAATGTACAGTATGTAGGCTTACAAATTCATGTTTGACTGAATATGCCCTCTTAAAGTATGTAGGCATACAGTACTATTTTCATGTTTAACTGAATAAACCATTGAACATGAGTACATTTTATTGAGCATGTTTTTTTTCTTCAAGTATCAAAGTAAAACAGGTTTCTCAAGCAGTCATTGATGCATTTTGGAAACAGGAGATGAGCCCGTGGTCTAATGTAGGTCTCTGTATTATTGAAACCCTATCTCAAAAACTGACTTTTACTTGGGTAGCACGCATATTCTGAATGAGCCATTTTAATCTAGATTAATTTCAAGATTTCAGTGAGTTTAATCTAGATTTAAAAAAATTATCTATGCCCACCCCTAATATATGTATATATTAGTGTATAAAGCATACACCATCCTTCTTTGCTCACCTTTCAGCATTGCTGTCCACATGGAAAGTGCGTTCTATGACTGTGGTCCACTGCAAACAACGAATGACAAAGGTGTTTGGCCGAGGTCTCTCGGTCTTCATCAGCTGGCATTCTGAAAGAGGGAATTTACCAAAAAGGCACAGCCAGTCATAAGGAAAATTCACTTATTACATGCCATGCCTTTCCAGTCTAAACAACTGTATGTGGGAGACTGCAGTATTTTCAAGGGCTGTGTAACCATCATAACACTCTGTATTTACATCCAGACCATTTTTAACAATTATGCACACAACTAAACACCTGGGGCATTGTTGGGATGGGCCTTTGGAACTTATGTCTCGATTATTTCAATGTCTCCTACAACTGTTTCCCATCTCAGGTTCATTAAAACTACAGTGAAGTTAAAATATGTTGTATCCACCAGGCCCAGGTGTTTGGATTCTTTCCTCACTAAGCAAGAAGGTAGAAGACAATAATGACATAGCAAGGGCAAGAAAATTACAGACATGTTATTTGGCTAAAAATGTCTTCAAAATCTTTCTGATTGAGAACCAATAGTTATCCAAGATAAGATGCTGTCCACATGCAGCCTCATCTAACTAGCTAAATGTATCAATATAATGCTAGCACTTCACTGTGCTTGATAATCTAATAAACGTTCATGACTTGGTAGAATGACCAATGACTCCTGACCACCCCTTATGTAGCATTACTGAACAGCATTTTATGTTTTATTTTTTTATTTTAATAGCTTTTTATATATTAGTGTTGCATTTAACTGGCTTATTTTTACCATAAAATTACAGTCCTTCACTGAAATTATGCTTTCCTCTAGCCTTTTAGATAAAAACATTTCATAGCTAGGGGGATTAACCTGAATTATAAATAAATAAATAAATAAATACATTTTCGATTCTTAGATGCATCTCGATGTGCAACATGGACAATTCAGAATCGATTCACAAATTACAACAATTGATTGTCTAGACGTTAGCTCTAACTGAGAATGTAATGAGTGGAACTCAGAAGAGTGGAGGTGTTGCACCCAGACAGTCTGTGCTGCGCACATAACAAAGGCGCAAGAAGCGTAGCAAATACAGCCGGCACCAACTTACTAAAGCCTGGTTTATACTTTAACCAGGTCCGTGCGGCGAAAATGACGTAAACACAGAGGCTCCGCTCGTGCGTGAGGGCCTTGCACGCTGTCGATTCGCGAGGTCGTGCACCTCTCGAATTTTGTAACTTTGCGCACGCCGCGCCTCAGCGCAATGAACAAAGTCATGTTTACAGGGTTCATACACCTTTACAAGGTGGAATTCAAGCACTTGTATGGAACTTTCAGGGTGCATTTCAATATTTCCCAGCACAATAAACTTAATTAAGTTAAAATTTTATACATATACTTGAAATGATTCAAAATAATTTGCTTTTTTATCACTTTATTTAATGGTTGTTTATTTTCAAAACGTCCAAACTTAACGTCTTCACGTTCTCTCATGTTTCGTCCTGGAATTACATGAGGCTCGTATTTGTTAACGAGAACTGTTCAGTCAGACAGCTATTTGTTGTGAAACGAAGTAGTTACAATTTCAAGCATTTTCAAGTACTTTAGCCTAAATTCCAGCACTTTTCAAACCTGAAACACAAAGCAACATTAAAATTCGCTTTGTGCTTAACTATATAAACTTTCTTAGCGAAGGATTTGTGTTCGTATTCAGTCGTTGAGAACAAGGGCTTTCGTGCACTGCTGCACACATTGGAGCAGAGATACAGTGTCCCGTCTAGAAGATATTATTTTTCAATATTTAGTCTGAAGTCTTGGAATCTTTATTTTTATATAAGGAAGGCGTTTAAGCTATTAGCTATTCAAAATATTCTGAATGTGTGTATGAAAAGTTGTTTGTGATTTTGGTAAATTTCTGATTTTGTCTGAGGAGTTCTATTCCCAGGATATTGTTGCTAGCACATAATTCTACTCTTGTGTGGAAGCTGTGGTTTTGGTACCACATATTTGTTTGTTGTTTGCACATAAAGATGGTTAAGAGTTGGCATTTGCTGAAATTTGTTAATTTACTGCAAACATGCTGCTACAGGTGAACTTTTTCAGTTTGTATTTATTTGTTCAATTCTCTGGAATGTGTGGCCTTGTACTTGCCATATTGCTTTCATTTGATTAAATATAAAATAAAACGGGAGTTTTTAAATGGAAATAAAGTTAATTTATCATGGATTGCTACTACCACGATGCATCGATAATCGTTTTATAATCAAATAGCAGACCTCTGAATCGTAATCAAATCGAAGAGTGCTTGGAGATTCCCACCCCCATTAAACACTACATATCACCTTAAGACTGGTGACTAACCTGCTACAGAGAAATTATTGAGAGGGGGCAAATTAGGATCAGACATCTCAGGTTTTTCCTTATAGCCAATGAAAGAGCCATCACTCTTCAGGATAAAGTAACGAGGCCTCCAAGTCTTGATGTATTCACCTGAAGACAGGAAGGCAGAGATAAAAAGGCAGATTACAAAAATGGTGTAAGAGAAATAATGAACTGATAGAGCAACTCAACAGCGTATGAAAGCATTACATCAACTGTCACAGACTAATGATATGATACAAATTTGAGAACCAATACCAATTTCATCTCCTTGAAGTGCGATGTCAATTCTACAGTTTTTCAACAATTCTCAGTTGAATGATATGGTACATGATCCTCACCTCTCTTATGGAGCCAGCCCTCTCTGACAACAGTAACCTCATTCATGATGGGCAGGGATGTGTGGGGTATGTGGGGCTCAGGGCAGGGTGGCAGGGAGGATGGGGAAGGGGTGAGCTGGGTCTCCAAACACAAGTGTCAAATGGGCAACCACAACTACTGTTGCACAGGGCCTGAAGAAATCAAGAACAAAACAATAATTAAGAAGAACAAAAGAGAGGAGCTCAAGTGTAGTGTTTACATTTATGCTAGCTAGGCTGTTAGCTTCAGCCAACTCCCTCCCAATCTTGACATTTTCCTGTTTTTTGAGGTTTTGTAAGTTAAAAGAACACTGGGATTTGTTTAAGTCAATTATCTGTTCTGAGTGTCTTCCATGAGGAAGTGCTTGGCCTCGTATGATTTCCTGAATTTGTACAGTTTCAAACATTAAAAGACAATATTTTAAGCCAAAACCTAATAGTACAATGAAACATGATGGAGCAAAAAAGAATTAATGAAAATGAAAACTATTGGCCTTTTCTTTCAATAGTTGGTTACATCACTCACAGTAGCAATAGCTGCATTCAAATGCATTCCATAGTTGTTAATGTGCCTCCCAAAGTAATGGAGGAATTTTAGACAACTCGGCCTCTCTCAGTGCTTTAGTTCAGTGTTATTTGAACTCCTAACTAGGGCTGGGTGATATGGGAAAGAAAATAAATATCACGATATTTTTCTCATAACAGTTGAAATCAATATATATCACAATATAAATCAAATCACTATTTCCTTTATACTTTAAGTGAGAAATGAACACAACTCTTGTTTCTGGCTAAAACCTGCAGGTTGTTATTCACAATAGTTGTTACACAGTGTAAAGGTTTTGATAGTGTCTTCGAACATAGATCAAAGCCACCAGGGTTCATAAACAGCATTATACATTTTTTCAGTCCGCAGTGTGTTAGCAGATTCACAACACACGGGTGTCAGGAAAGAGTTCCAAAGTTTAATAAGAGAGAGAAAGCGGTTACTGACATTTTGTTCATTCCCTAATCCGTGTTTCTGCCTTTAAGAGTGCTCTGATTGAGCGTCACGAACAGGGAATCATAAATTCCCTTACATACAGTATTTCATTACATTACATTGAATGGCACTGTTCCGACTTCCCTCATTTGCACACATATAAAGAAGCTACAGATGACATTCGCAATTTCCATCATTTCTATGCATAAAAAAGGTGGCATCTTTAAAAGTTCATCATAGCAAAACAAAACTAGAGTACTCAATGAACGTTATAATCACTGTAACTCACAAGACTGAAACATCTGGTTAACGTCTTTTTTTTTTGGTGACATCTGGATGTGTAGCAGGGCTCTAGACTAACTGGTTGCACTGGTGCGCCTTTTTTTTCTTAGGTGCACCAGCACAAAAGTTAGGTGCACCCAAATTTTTCGACTGCATCACACAACACTGCAGTTTTACCGGTTTCACTTTTTTTTTATTGCTGTCCACATAGACAATATTGACTTGTAAATAATTAACTAACAATTTGTCGCACGTGACATCATTGCTGTATGTCGGGTTTACGTTCCAGCCATTTTTCTTCTGAAGAATTATTTCTGACTTGAATTTAGTGAAGGGAAGTTCTTTTTTTGCAATATTGTAGGCATCGTTAAACTTGATTATCATCTCTGCCTCATCTGATCTGTGTGTTGCTGCCTGCCGGTGAAAGGCAGAGGGGAGCAGTGTTAATTTTGACAGCAATTTTTGATTTAGTTTTAGTCTTATGACTAAAATGTAATTTAGTTTTAGTCATAAGTTAGTCATTGGAGTTGTTTTTAGTTTTAGTCGACTAATTATTATTAGAATTTAGTTGACTAAAATATAAATGGTCATTATATACACTCGCACAAAGTGAAATTTATTAACCAGTTACAAAATATTATCGTTTGTATATACAAAAACAGATTTCCAAACAACTTTATTGAACTGAACATATAGTTATTGAGCATAACATTAACAAAACATTGATGACCAGTAGGACCGCTCTACCTGAAAACATACGGAGTTTGTTATGAACAATATATATTACATTCTATATAAAACTGGGTGCCGTAAAAACAGCAATGCCATAGCCCGCAGATGTCGTTTCATTTGTCGTATTTTTCCCGACGTCGTCGTCCCACATGGTTTACATGCCGACTTGTTTTTTTCAAAGTCAAAGGAGAAATGTGTCCATATATGGCCTCTTCTCTTTCTCCCTGAATGAATGAATGAATGAATGAATGTTCGATTTATATAGCGCCTTTCCAGATTCCCAAGGCGCTTTACAATTTAACACAGGTACAAGTCACAGACAATCACACACACACCGGCGAGAAGCGGCAGCCAATTGCGCACAGCGTACTCTCTACCGGAAGCCACAGCCCCCTGGGGGACTGAATGGGGTGCAGGAAGGGGAGAGAGGACAGACCCTAGTGGCAAAGCACCATCCACCACTGGGCATACAAGCACACACACGCACGCACGCACACAGACACAGACACTACTTTTTATTGAACATAGAGACACAGACTCAGGGAGAATTTTTTGTTGACTGCCAATTTACCTTACCTCCATGTTTTTGGACTGTGGGAGGAAACCGGAGATCCCGGAGGAAACCCACGCAAACACAGGGAGAACATGGAAACTCCACTCAGATAGGGACTTGAACCCAAGACCCCAGTGCTGAGAGGCAAACGTGCCAACCACCAAGCCACCGTGTTGCTCCCTGCTGACATTGTTGAGTTAACTTCGAGTTAGAGCTGGGCGATTAATCGATATTATCTATTAATTCGAATTTACAGTTAAGGACGATGTGTTTTTATGAAAATCGATTTTCTGAGTTTTAATTTTCACCACCAACGCTGAACTGTGAGCTCCCATAGTTCAGTGAGTTTAGCACCTCCCACCCATCCACCCTCGGTTACCGAACCCGCTTCAATGGATTAAACTTTCGCGAGTGACCGTAGCGCGCGGCTCCGGACACCTCGCGCGAACGGCGGAAGCGTTTATACGTCCGAAACGATATGTGGTAGTATAAAGAAACACCCCTCAAAAACGGGGGAAGGAACATTTACCTGACAAAAATTAATGTTGCATTGTGTTCCAGGTTTGAAAAGTGCTGGAATTTAGGCTAAAGTGAGCGCAGCCCTGATCTTAATCAGAATGTAGACAGCGTGACTGTCAGTATGCAACATTAGGGGTGCACGATGTGGACTAGAATTGCGATGTGCAATAACATTGTTGGATATCACGATATCGATGTGAACCACGATAAACTAAGATTAAAATACAGAAATGTGGTGTCTCTCTGAACAGCAGCACGTTAATTTGTTTTGTTTTTTACTGTGTAATGAATCCAGAATAATTCCAAATATTTTGCAGGTTTATTCAACAATAGATTCAATCTAGGTTTATACTTTCACGAGTGACCGTAGCGCGACTCCGCACACCTCGTGAACCTCCGCGAACGGCGGAAGCGTTTAATCTTGCCGTGTCACATTCTTGGCAGTGTTGTCCGAAACGATATGTAGGCCTAGTAGTATAAAAAAAACACCCCTCAAATACAGGGGAATGAACATTTACCTGACCAATTTTAATGTTGCTTTGTGTTTCAGGTTTGAAAAGTGCTGGAATTTAGGCTAAATTACTTGAAAATGCTTGAAATTGTAACTACTTCAAATATTATATACAAATATCTTGTCTGATTGAACAGTTCTCTTGTATTACGTTAACAAATACGAGCCTCTTGTAATTCCAGGACGAAACATGAGAGAACGTGAAGACGTTAAGATTGGGCGTTTTGAAAATAAACATCCATTAAATAATGTGATAAAAAAAAGCAAATTATTTCGAATCATTTAGAGTATATGTATAAATATTTAATTCAATTAAGTTTAACATGTTGGGAATTATTGAAATGGACCTTGAAAATGTTGTACAAGTGCTTGAATTCCACCTTGTATAGGTGTATGAACCCTGCAAACATGACTGTTCTCATTGCGCTGAGACGCGGTGCGCGCGAAATTACAAAATTCGAGAGGTGCACGACCGCGAATCGACAGCGCGCGAGGCCATTGCGCACGGGCGAAGCCACCGCGATTACGTTATTTTCGCCTCGCGGACCCTCGTGCCGCGTCAAGTGTAAACCAGGCTTAATCCAAATCGTGTGTCTGCTGAGCGTGTTCGCCTCACTCCAGGGTTGCCAGGTCCTACAAAAAATCTGCAAGTGTAAGTTGTCGGCGGGGGGTGGCGAGTGTGAAATGGAGACAAATTAAGTATTATATCGCGATTGATTCTTAGTGTTGACTTGTAACTTCCGCAGTAGCCCAACTTAAAAGTAGCCCAAAAAACCGCACCCCGCTGCCCCAGAATTTTTACCCGCGGCAGGATTTTCAAACAAACCCAATTTAGCGTGAAAACCGCGAACCTGGCAACTTTGCCTCTTGCCTACTTACGTCACGTGATCATAGTCTGCAGTGCGAATAGCTCCCTCTATTGTTGGATGAGGATAATGCAATTTGAGTTTGTTGTTATTCAAGGAGTTATCGTGGCTCTTTCGATGTGTTTATCGTGAAACTTCACATCGCAATAACGATAAAAATACGATTAATCATGCAGCCCTACGCAACATGCAACAATTATTAAATTGTATTCACATTGAAGAACCTACTATTCTTTGGTACCAGCTGGGAACATATTTATTTTGATGGAAATGCAATTAAAAGTTCTAAATTAGGTTCCAGTTCTTCACTGGTGCAAAACGGCTCACTGTTGAGCCTGTTTGGGACTTCGTGGGCTTAACTGAACAAAACACTGACAAAGGGAGGTGCTTAATTGATGACCCCTGTCATGAGCTTGCGATATTGTGGATGCTGATATGAAGTGAGCTGGGCCCTATGTGAAGCTTTAATGGTCATACATATTATATTTGTATGTATATCATACATATTTACATTTGAAAATCTTGTGTATAACTACATTTAAATATCCTCAAGAGACTCAAAGACTTGTTATCCAAGTAGCTACAACAGCATGCAAGTATTAAAGAAATGTAAGAAACATTGCAAACATGTAGCTATTTGTTATATCCACTAAAGCAGGGGTTGGCAACCTTTGAGACATGGAGTGCCACCATCAACAAATAAAATGGGAGCGCGGGGGGGGGGGGGGGGGGGGGGGGGGGGGGGGGGGGGGTGTTTGCTTGTTGCGTACTGACAGTCACACTGTCTACATTCTGAACAGGGCTGCCCTCACTTAGCCTAAATTCCAGCACTTTTCAAACCTGGAACACAATGCAACATTAAAATTCATCAGGTAAATGTTCCTTCACCTGTTTTTAGGGGGTGTTTCTTTATACTACCACATATCGTTTCGGAGAACACTGCAAAGTAGGGGTGGGAATCGTTTACTATCTCACGATTCGATTAGATTCCGATTTTGGGGGCCACAATTCAATTCAAAAATCGATTTTCGATTCAAAACGATTTTCGATTCAAAAAACGATTTGATTTATAAAAATGTCTGCTTCAGTCTATAAAATCTGCATGATCTACTACAGTCTGCTTTGCAAGACAGAACGACAAATACAGAAAATTAAGTGTCTTTTACATTTAATTAACAAAAATTAAGTGCTTTGGTAAAATAAAATGGTTTTTGTTGTTACCAAAATTCTTGCGCTTCATTTTGCGAGCTGTCAGGGCTGGCTCGGATGCAGTTCCCCCAGCCGTCGCTAGGGGCACCAGAGTCAGTCCCAGACTAAACCGGCGTAACCGTACGTTCTCAGCCAGTTTCTGCTTTCTCTGTGATTGCTTATCGTTTAATGGTCTCGCCACCACTCTCTGTTATGCTTTCTCTTTACTTATTCGAGTATCTCATGTGTCGCTTCCTGACTCATCTCAAGTTTTCCCAATCCTGTATTTCTTCCTATCCGTTTTGCCTTTATTTTTGGGAAGGGTTTTATTTTGCTGCACCGTTTTTTGCCAGTTACTTCTGCTGGTGTCCTTGGTTTTGTTTTCGCGTTGCATTTGTTATTTTGTTTCTTCCTCCCGTCTCACTAAGGTTGAGTGTTATATTTCATGCGTTGTATTTTCCGCATTGGTTTTTTGTTTCTATTTACTCCGTGCCCTCACGGTTTTGGTTTCTATTCTCTTGCGCGTTGAGTCTTCCGTGTCGTTTTGTTTGTTCGTTCTGGGTCGCTGTGCGCGTTTCTTGATCTTGCGAGCCGGCACTTGGGTCCATCCTTCTCTATATTATTTCTCACCCTTCTCTATATTAACGCTCCCGTGCTCACAGCATTCCACGGCATTCGGTAAAAACCAAAATGAACCCATAATTTTGCCTTAAATGAAGACCGGACAGGTTGAATATCTCTTTCCTCCATGTGTTTTGAACCTTTTCGGCGCATAAGTGTGTCCCAGAACATGCTGCGTAAAGTCTCGCGTAATTTTGTAATTACGCAACCCGAGACTTCACCACGACTTAGAATCGATTTTGGGACATTTAAAATCGATTCTGAATCGTAGTAAATGAGAATCGATTTTTGATATATGAATTGATTTTTTGGCACACCTCTACTGCAAAGAATGTGACGCGCCAAGTATAAACACCTCTGCCGTTCGCGCAGGTTCGCACGAGGTGTGCGGAGTCGCGCGCTACGGTCACTCGTGAAAGTATAATCCATAATAAATTATCCAGCCTTGACGCGGCTCAGGGATTACGTCACACGCAGCGCTGTGCGGCCGTTATTTAAACATATTTAAACATGGGTCTGTGGCGGGAGCTGAGTGCAGAGCGTTGAGGAGCGATTTCGATTGGAGGATCGTGCTCTCTGTCTGAGATTTTTTATTATTAATTTTTTTTGCTGATGCTGGTCCAGTGTGGCGTGTGCCAGTGATTATGCCTCGGCGTGCCAACGGTGGCACGCGTGCCATAGGTTGCCTACCCCTGCACTAAAGAATAGTTTGGCTTAGTTTTTCCTGATGTGTAAAAAAAATTTAAAAAATTTTTTTTAACTGTGGACTATTCGTGTCATATGGAACAACAATAGGAAATGAAGCCGCTAATAGGCCTAGGCCTACATGTCTTTTCACACATGAAGACTTCATAATTGGTACCTGGCACACCAAAGACAAGAAAGAAGCACCAAGCTTTTCTAGGAATTCTCCTGCCACACTATCTAAGCAACTAAAAATGGATGAGAGTAAATATTATGTGAAAATGTGGAGCACTGTATACTGCACCCCAAATTCCACAAATTCAACTGAGCTAATGACAATTATTTGCCCGTCAATAACTTACTAAGTGATATAATTTTCTGCCAGCAATGATGCAAGATAAGCATGTCATATCATCTGAGCTTTTGAAGAGTTGGCTGCATTTTGAGATCAGACAATCATCTGTTCAGTATTTCATTAGGCTACATTTTAGTTCAGGAAGTCTAGCCTTTCATTACCATGGATATCTGAATTAGAAACATGAGTTTTCCATCCACAGGTGAACACTGGCTACTTACAAGAAACTTCCTGCAAGCATTATGTTCACTTAATATATAAGTTGTTTTTAATAATTTAAGCAGAGCACATGCTCTCTTGCCTACAAACCAGTTATAACATACCTTAAACCAGCGCTAATGTTCAATTATCCATCTACTTAAAAAAAACAGACACACAATCCTAGATGGCACACAAGGAAAACGTACATAAGCATCCCAGTTCACAGACAACATTTATTATTGTCACAGAGTTTGAATGACCTGTATGCCACCAACATTTCTCAATGTACCATTCATGACAAAATTCTGGTGGGGAGCCGAACTACAGCTCCTTTTTGTGCTTCTTTGCCACATACCTAACCATGTGCAACATTTCAACTGCCCAATATAACTAACCACAGAATTCAAAAACATACTGTTAACTCTTTTGCCTGTTTATCTGTAGGTCAGTCCCTGTCTTATTCTGACACACAACCAACCATAAACCATGCTACCAGCATTAGGTTTTCTAATATGCATTTGAAAACTTAATATACAAGATTGCACAAATTTATATATT